>NW_027187352.1:17041636-17048305 GCF_028583685.1 Petaurus breviceps papuanus
CTTCAGGCCCAGTGCTATATGCACTTTGGTACCATCTAACTGCCTCTACAACTTCAAGCAATTCATTTAAATTCTCTAGACTTCAGTGTCCTCATTTGTGAATGATGGGCTTGGACTAGATGACCTCCAATTTCCCTTTCCAGTTCTAAATCTCTGCTCCTGTGACAATATTCTGAATCCCTGCTAGAATTTCAGCAAGCATTTGCTAGAAAAAAGAGCAGATGGCCCCTAAAATGTAACCAGGTGATACAACAGAAGGACAGGGTGGACCACTGCTACCAGACAGAAGGAATGGGACACAGAATGAGGAAGATACGGATAGAATAATGGATGATTCCACTGAAATAATAATAAGGAATCTGGAGTGGGTCACAGAGGGAGGCACTCTGCAAGGCTGAACATCACTCATGGATTTTAGCATTATGCCAGGGATCGTTACGTTGCTTATCATTATGTTGAGATGTATGACAAGAAAGTGTCATGGACAGATACTTCCAAAGGACAATGCACTGGGACAGCAGATAGGATTGACTCTGGCACATTTTAGAGTGTCACTATTATGACCACAGCTACCTCTCTGAAATAAAGGTCCATATATTTAACAATAATTTCTTTTTTTGGAGGGGAATTGGGGTTAAGTGACTTGCCCAAGGTCAAACGGCTAGTAAGTGTTCAGTGCCTGAGGCCGGATTTGAACTCAGGTTCTCCTGACTCCAGAGCCAGTGCTCTATTCTCTGTGCCACCTAGCCTCCCCCCACAATAATTTCTCATAGTTATATTACATTGCTGGGAGTTATGGGATACCCCAGTCTTCAAAGATAAGACTGCAGGTTCCCCAAAGTGCAAAGGAAAGATGCCTGGTAGGTATGAGTAGGCTGTCACATATTACTAAAGAAAAACAGCACAGTAGAGGCACTGTAAGCAACAACAATAACAAATATTCATATAGTGCTTAGTATTCCAGGTTTTGTGTTAAGTGCTTTACAGTTATTGGTCCTCACAATAGCCCTGGGAGGTAGATGCTATTTTTATCCCCATTCTACAGGAAATTGAGGCAACCAGAATTTAAGTGACTGGTCTGGAGTAACACAGCTGGGGTTGAACTTGAACTCTCTTTCTTGTTCTAGGCCCAGAGCTCAATCTACTGTAAATGACAAAAATCAGAAAGATGCATGACTGGAAAAGGCTGTGATGAAGTCACACATGAGCTAGTGATGGAAAGCCATGTCTTTCATTAATATACATAAAATATCAAGAAATCTGGAAGAAGGTCCTCAGAGCTTTGGATGGACCACTCTGGACAATAATACACAGAGAGCTACCCACATTGTATTCCTTCCTTCCGATTACTTTCTTCTACTCTACATCTGGCTTGTATTGCATCTAGTTATTCCCATGTCCTCCTCCCCATTGGAATGACCATTCCTTGAAGGCAGGTTTGTGTTTTGCCTTACTTTGTATTGTGAATCATTTGGTACATTGCCTTGCATATATTAAGTTCTTAATCAATAACTGATAACTGACTCACTGTCTAGGAGGGAATACCTACAGTTCATTAATATGATCACAGCTCCATAATACAGCTACTATAATTGGGTAACTTAAAAAATATAGCTGATCATGGGAATCCTCTAGGATTTATTGAAATGTATAACTGACACAAATTGAATGAGAAAGTATAAGCTTCATTAGGGCAAGGATTATGTTTTATTTACCCTAAAGTCTTAGTATAAAACTATATATGGTAGATATTTAATAAGTTATCCATTGAGTTGAAATCTTTCTCTCTCTCTGTCCCTCTCTCTCTCTCTCCCTCCCTCCCTCCTTTTCCCTTCTGTGTGTGTCTGTGTGTGTAGGTGTATATTTTTTATAAATATCTTTTTTAGTAGATAGAGATTCAGCCTTGGAGTCAAAAGATTCAAGTCCAACTTCTAACACAGAATTTCTGAAGAAAGAAAATTACAAGAAATTTTGTCTTTACTCAACCTCCTTGAATTCTGATGTTAGGTCCAAGAATTGGTCATTTTGAGGGATCAGTACTGTACTTTAAAATCTATGTATCTACATTGTTAAAAAAAAAGTTAAGGGTAGAATACTCCTCAAATATCAAGTTATAAGGCAGCATTTTTGTTATATATTATGTGTTAGTTTTGATGGAGAGTGTTTTATATGAACTTAACAATAATTACCTTTAGGACCTTTGAAAAGTTTGATTTCTACAACTGTCTCCAAAATAGGCCGCCTTCGACGGACATACAGTCGGACTATCGAACCCGCCTCCTTTAGGGCCTCCACTGCTTTACTATGGGAGACTTCTGAGACATCCACCTCATTCACCCGCAAGATACAGTCATTGACCCTATAAGGAAAGAAGAAAACCTAGGATTAAAAGCAAATCTTTGCTTCCTGAAAATCAAACATAAAAAAGTCAAAGGTTATTTAAAGTGGAAAATCTATCGAACAATAATGAGGAAATCCTTGCTGAAAAGCATGATGTTATAATAGATACCAAAATACTGTAGACCCATGGAGGGGAAAATAATAAAATAAAAAATGTAATTGGTCCATATCTCAGTACCAACTTAATTGAGCTCAAGTTCAATCACATAAAACCTTGGGAAAATAGTTGACATGATTAGTTCTAAAAGTAGACCCGATTAAGAATCAGAGAGCCAATTTCTAGTCATTGATAGGTATGGTTTTCTATTTTTAACCCCTCAAGAAATAACAAGGTGCATAGTGAATGTAAGGAGACTGTATTATATGATATACAATCACCTGAACACAAGAAGTAGTGTAAAAGAAACCAGGAAGGTCATGGGAAAAATAACACAGAACATCAGAGGTTGTTGACCTTTATTGTGTTGTGGACCCACCCTACAGTCTGATAAAGCCTATGGATTACTTTTCAAAATAATTAATAAAACACAAGGGATTATATAGGAAATAAATTATGTTGAAATGTACCAAGATGAAAAAAAAGCAAATGTATTCATATATATATGTGTATGTATTCCTATATATATATTCCAGATAAAGAATTCCTGGCATAACTAGAAAGAACAATGGAGTTTGAATCTTGCCTTGGTCACTTTTTAACTGTGTGACTTTGGGCAAGTCACCTAACCTCAACAAGCCTCAATTTCATCTTCTGTAAAGTAAGAATATTGGGATGGTGAACTTGCAGCTTTGAGGCCACATGTGACCCTCTAGGTCCTCAAGAGCAGCCCTGTGAAGTTTGGATTCAGTCAAAGGGCTGCACTTGAGGACCTAGAGGGCCACATGTGGCCTCAAGGTCACAGATTCCCAAGACCTGGACTACATGGTCTCTATAATTCTTTACTGCTTTTATGTCTATGATACTCTGATCCCATGTGGGCCTGAATAAAAGTGGGCCGGTGCATCAAGCAAGAGTGATAGAGGGGGAGGCCAGGTAGCACAGCAAGTTAAGAGCACCGGCTCCAGTGTCGGGATGACCTGGATCAAATCCGGGCTCAGATACTTAGCACCACAACCAGAAATAACTGGCCATGTAACCTTGAGCAAGCTACTTAACCCCGATTGCTTAGGGGCAGCCAGGTGACTCAGCGAGTAAGAGCATGGGCTCCAGTGTCGGGATGACCTGGATCAAATCCGGGCTCAAATACTCAGCACCACACCCAGAAATAACTGGCCGTGTAACCTTGAGCAAGTTACTTAACCCCTTTGCTTAAAAAAAAAAAAAGTGTGATAGAGAACAGACAAACAGCCCAGGTCACACATAGGCATCCCTGAAATATGGAAAAAAAACCCCAAAACCAGACAGTCCCCAGCAAATGAGGTGCCTCCTCTGCAGAGACAGTATGGAAAAAATGAGAAACTGGGTTTCCAAAAGTGCTAGTGGATAGAGATCCCTGGATCTCTGGAATTATTTTTAACTTCTCATTTCAGGCTGGTTTTAACTGAGGCACAGCTCACTAAGTGCATCTTCCCTGAAGCCATCCTTTTGTTTTGATTATGCTTTTCAAGAAAGGAAAAGCAATGGAAAACACAAACCCTCTTAGACTGCCTGAACTTTATTGGTTGTCTGGGAAGCTTTCCCTGAGTAATACTGCACTTTTCATTTCACTACTTCACAGATATCTCTATATTTAGAATGATAGCTACATATAAGAAAAGAGAGTCACATCCCAATTTACAAATGATGCCTGCTTATAAATAGCTCTACTGCCCTTCTCTTCTGCCCCCAAGTCCCTTCTTCTGTAGGAGACTTTATTTAAAAAAAAAAAACTTAGCCATTTTAAAGGATCCGTGGCTTCACTATCAAGTCATTTAAGGGCAGCTTGGTGGCCCAGTGAATAGAGGATTGGGACTGGAGTCAGGAAGTCCTGAGATCAAATCTGGTCTCAGACACTTACTAGCTGTATGACCCTAAGCAAGTCACTTAACCATGTTTGTCTCAGTTTCCTCATCTGTAAAATGAGCTAGAGAAGGAAATGGCAAACCCCTCCAGTATCTTTGCCAAGAAATACCCAAAAGGGGTCATGAAGAGTTGGACATGACTGGAAAATGAGTATATAACAACAACAACAATCATTTTAGAAGCATAGGAAAGAACAAATTTGGAGAATAAGTAAAGGATTTGGGTATATGACTACCCTTGGCAGGTCCCCACATAGGGTTGTGGGGGACCTATACAATTGCCATTTCTCAACCACATAATATCTTTCCTTATGCTGTATGAATCTTTCATTTCATTTTATTACTGGAATCTAAAATACCAAGTGAAAGATGAATTTGATTAATAAGTAACCTTTTTAAAAATTCCAAATACTTCTACCAGGGTTGAGAGATAACTATTCACATGGTAGTCTGCTTTCTTCCAAACACCTAGCTGAAAAGAGAGGCATTATGGAAAATAGAGTGTTGATAGGAAGGGGAAGAGGAAAAGAAAAACATTGATCTTCCTTTTCCTTTTTTATGGTTACCAACCAAGTTCAAATGTATAATAAATCCTGTATGGAATATTATAATAGCCTTTAGCTAATTAGGGATTTTTCAATAGTCTTTCTGATAGAAATAGGGATAGGGATTCGATATGTGATTTTATTGATTTAGGGAACTCCCAGAAGAGAAAATTCCCACTACCAAGACAGGTGGGTACCTCCTCTGCAGTTTTTAGTCTCAGAGTTGTCAAATACACAGCCCAGAGGCCCCATATGACCCACAGCATTACTATATGCAGCCCAAAGCAGATTACAGAAATACTTAACAAAGGAGATAAAAATACAATCAAACATAGATAATGTCAATATGTAGTTTTCTAAGTCAACATGTACAGATCTTTATACATGGTTTAGAGGTGCCCATTTCTATTTGAGTTCAACAACCCTATCTAGAGCATTAAGTAGTTAAATAACAACTTTTAACACCTATGGTATCAACACAGTCAATCTATATCAAAGAGGAACTTGAAGTCAGATCTTTCTGGTTCCACGGTCAAATCAGTAGCCATTATGAGTGTTGCCTCTCATCATATGATAATATTCCTCCTCCATCTGAAAATTTATTTTACTGCCACCCCCATTTCCACTTATTTATCTCCCACTCAGCTCTACTCTTCCTTCATCCAGCTCTTTCCAAACCAGAATAATGTGTAGGTCAAATCATGTTATTCTCTGCTCAAAGACTGTTAATGGCTCTCCAATATGCAGCAAGTAAGGTCTAGACCACTGAATAGGACATTCAAAACCCACTATAATCTGCCTCCAACCACCCTCTTGCAGGCCTATTATAATTATTTCTAGACATACTTTGTACTGAAGGTAAAACTAATTATTCACCATTTTTCTGAACTCTTCCTGTCATTTCATGGTCTCATGTATTTCTTCCTTCCTTCTCCATCTGGAAACTTCTCTTACTGCCACCCCCATTTACACTTATTTATGTCCCACTCAGCTCTACTCTTCCTTCATCCAGATCTTTCCAAACAAGAAATTATTTCTTCTCCCTTGAAGAAACACTTTTTAAAAAATCACAGGTGGTTCATTGCGTACTCTGATTATTTATTTGTATGTCTGTCTTATCTCTCCAGTCAGATTGTAAGCTCCTTGAAGGCAAAGAATATATTTCATTCATTGATCTTTTTATTTTTAAGTATTTTTTTTTAAGCACTTAGCACAATTCTTTTTATATAGGAAAGTACAAGTTGTACTGCATTTTTGGAATTTTAACAAGCCAGGTAATTTGTTTCAGCACCATGGTCAGAGATAAAACCCTGGCTAGTGGTGATTAGCTTGGTCAGCACTGAGAATGTGAAGAGTACCAGAGAAAACCTGCATTCTCAGGCTATGCTGCAGAGAGGGTGTAGCATGAAGATTTAGGAAGAAAGAAAGGTGACTGCTTTCTATACTATAGTTAATTAGATGGGTCACAAATCTGAAGTCACTTAACCCAGGCCTGCCTTAGTATCTTCAACTATAAAATGGTAATAATGATTATAATGGCATCTATCTCATAGGGTTGTTATGAAGTTTAAATGAGATAATATATGTGATATACTTAGCACAGTTCCTGGCACAGAGTAAGCACTTCATAATTCCCTCCCTCCATCCCTCCCTCCCTCCCTCCCTTCCTTCCTTCTTTCCTTCCTTCCTTCCTTCCTTCCTTCCTTCCTTCCTTCCTTCCTTC
>NW_027187352.1:17048315-17116822 GCF_028583685.1 Petaurus breviceps papuanus
CCTTCCTTCCTTCCTTCCTTCCTTCCTTCCTTCCTTCCTTCCTTCCTCATATTGCCTCTCAATTCAAGTCAGTATATACTTCTGGAAAAAATTTAGAGCCAAAAAAAGCTGCATCTAAATCCTGCCTCTGGCAGTCACTATCTGTGTAAACCTAGGCAAGTCACTTCATCTCCATATGTACCTTATCTATTAAATCATTGATGGGTTGTAATCTGCATTGGTAGAAGGAATTCCCACATGGAGAATTCCCTATAGTGCTAGAATTACAGTTCATTCATATTTTGATATTTTCACACAGGTCTCTGACCTTGTTGCCCATTAATACTGTATAGCTGTTTAGTTGTACTGTACAGACTGTAGGATCTTTGAAGTGAAATAATGTTTGTTTCACTCTGTGATCCCTAGATATAGGATATATGGAGGAATGTGATAAGAAGGATGATAATTACGATTTCAATGACCATAGTGATGATAATAATAAAAGAAATTTTTAAAAAACTGCAAATAAATATAATGAGTATTACCAAGGAGGACTGATAAGGACAAGTTCATTATAATGAATGAGAAGCTGGATTTTTTTTAACCAGGTGTTTTTTCTAGACTCAACACCAGAATGAGTTTAAGTGCTGGACTCCTTCCTTAGAGTCATCTCCTCTTGCCAACACTACCTGGCTAGCTTTGCCAACACTACCTGGCTAGCTCTCTCTGCAGGCTTCCTTCCATGATGTGGCACACCTGGTCTAGTGCTGTACAAGGAAAACATTAGGAGCTCTGCCTTGAAGATTTTGCCTGAACATCAAGTTATTCTTTCTGCTAAACCCTGTTCTCCTAAGAGAGGTGGAATGAGAAAGAAGAAAAAGCACAAAATTTGGAGTTTAAAAATCTAGGTTCAAATCCCAACACTGATGTTTACTATCTGTGTAAATTGCTTCACTTCCCCGAGCCTCATAGAAAAGTTTGAATTAGATCAGAGATTCTTCACCTGGGGCACATTAATTAAAAAAAAAACCATTTTGCAATTTTTATTTCAAAATAATTGGTTTCTTTTGCAACCTATACATTTTATTTTTGCATTTAAAATATTCTGAAAAGAGGTCTATAGGCTTCACCAGACTGCCAACAGGATACATGAAATAAACTAAGACCTTGGACCAGATGATCTTGAATTTCTTCCCTAGTTCTGATATCCCTAGTCTTCTACATGATCCTAAGCATCTAGAGATTTCTTACCAGATTATGGCTTTATAAAAATCATTGTATATTTTTCTCAAATTAAAAAGAAGTTCCATATGTAAAAGATATGTCCTGTGCTATCTTTTCACATTCTCCCTGGTGAGACAGAATGGTATGTTGGATATAAAGATAGCTCTGCAGACAAAAGAAGTGAGGTAAATCCCTTCTTAGATGCTTATGAGCTGTGGAATCACAGGCAAATTGCTTCATCTTCCAGGACCTCAGTTTCCTTATTTGCAAAATGGGAGTGTTAATACTTAGATTGCCTAACTCACAAGAGGAGCCTATTTCAAATGCTTTGTGTGGATGAGTGATTAATATTACTTTTACAAAATCTCTCAGGAGCAGGGTGCTATTGTAAAGTATCTTGATTCTAAAAATAGCTGCACATGTACTAATTAAAATTAATGTTTGTTTCTAGGAAGTTGAGAAGTTCCTGCAATTAGATCAATTGACAGTGGTAATGTATTATAGTGGAAAAAGCCCTTGGACTAAGAAGTCCTGAGGTCAATTCTTTTATTTTTTTATTTTTAAGCAATCGGGGTTAAGTAACTTGCTCAAGGTTACACGGCCAGTTATTTCTGGGTGTGGTGCTGAGTGTCTGAGCCCGGGATTCGATCTCCAGGTCTTCTCAACACTGGAGCCAGTGCTCTTACTTGCTGTGCTACCTGGCGGCCCCTCTAAGGTCAATTCTTGACTCTGTTGTTTATGAGTTGTTTGACTCATGGGAGTTTCCCTCAGTTTCTTCATCTGTAAAATGAGAGTGTTGGGCTAGATGGTCTCCCAAGGTCCATTTCAGCTCCATGTCCTGTGACCGAAATTGTCTCTGCTTTTACAGTAGCTACACAAGTCTAATGTGATAAACAGCTTTAGTTCCTTTATGTTTCTTTGGGAACCATAAATTCCAAATTGTATCAAGTTCGAGAAAAAGCACAGAAGCACTTTTCTTCTATTGCAGTTCTGTAATCTTGTACATGAATTTGATAAGCTAAGTCATAAGGCAGTCTTGTCAGTGCAAACAGAACTCTTGCCAGCAAAATAATTCCTCAGATGAGGACCTTGCATTACTAAGATTTAATGATGTCCTTTTCCACATCCAATGACTCACCAAAATATGGAGTTAACCCTTAAAGGTGGAATGGCTACAGTATAAGCTCTAACATATCTCCCTTTCAAGCAAGCTGGATTGATTATAGGATTTACAAAGGACTTTGGGCCTGACAGTTGAAGGCAATGGCAATAACAGACATTTACAAGACATTTCGAGTCTGAAAAATATTTTATGTTACTTATATTTTTAAGTGTCCTAACCATATGAGTTAGATACCATAAATATGATTGTTCTCATTTTACAGAGGTAACATGATACAGTGGAAAGAGCTTTAGATTTGGAATAAGGGGGCATGTATTCAAATACTGAACCTGTTACCTTTAGGACTGTTGGAGAGTTACTTAACTTCTTTGGTCCTCAGTCTCTTCAATTGCAAAATAAGACTGTTAGACTACATAACTTCTAAGCCTCCCTTCAGCACTAAAATCTATGATGCTATGATCTAGCTGGAGAAACCAAACCTCACAAAGTTTGAGAAATTTGTTGATGGTCACACAGCTAGTAAGTAACAATCAGTAAGTAAGTCTTACTGATTTTAAGGCCGGCATTCTGTCCACTACACCATGACGCCTCTAAAAAAACCTAATTAAATTTGGAGAAGCTCAACACCATAGCCTTGGCCATGAGGTAATGGTTTCCCTTAAAGTATTTTTTGTATATATCTTTTGTTTTCACATCACTTTCATTTACTACCCAGGCTTAAATCACTCTTTTGATAATGATTGCCTTTATGACCTTGGACAAGTCACTTAATCTTCCTGGACCTCAGTTCCCTTATCTGTAAAATGATCTAGGGGTAGGGAACCTGTGCTGCCTTGAGGCCACATGTGGCCCTCTAGGTCCTCAAGTGAAGCCCTGTGACTGAATTTTCAGTACTAATTCAGTCAAAGGGTTGCACTTGAGGACCTAGTGGGCAACATGTGGCCTGAAGGCAGCAGGTTCCCCACCTGTGGATAATCTATCTCTAAGGTCCTTTATAGGTCTAGGTCTATGGTCCTATCATCTTATGTGCCATCACAGAGAGCTATGCATTATAACAAGGAATAAAGAAGAGAGGGGGAAGAAGACAGTTCGTCATCATATCTACATCTGTGATAGAGGTTTTTTTTTTTAATTTTTATCAGCCACTACATTTCATGGAGATATTTACAGCAGTGTCAAGAGATTGCTTCCTCCAATCAATGGGGGGAGTCGTTAGATGGACTAAATCCCAGATCCTTAAGGTAAATAATGATGTAACTTCATCATAGCAGATGCTACAACTTTAATAACATCATACCGAAGTTCCTCTTTGGTTGAAAAACAAAAAAGGAAAACTACTGATAAACATTTTTGAGATTGTAGGCCACACAGGTGCTTACCAAATAGCAGCAGCTGGCCCTTGGAAAGTAGATAATCTTGTAGTCTGAGGAGAATGCTCAAACAGAATGTTTACCATCACACTGTAGCTAGAATATTAATTCTGTCTAAAATACTGCTTCCCACAGAAGAGACTATCTCTTTTTTTGTTTAATTTGTATTGCTTTTTTTCTCCATGAAATAGAATACATGTCTTGCTTATTATTGATATAGAATATTACTTAAGTTGACCAAACCTGGTGAGTTATATATAAGATAGCAGTGCATATTAAGGGGGACAACTAAGTGGCATCGTAGCTAGAGTGCTGGGCCTAAAGTCAGAAAGACTCATCTCCCTGAGGTCAAATCTGGCCTCAGCCACTTACTAGTTATGTAACCTGGGTAGGTCACTTCACCCTGTTTGCCTCAGTTTCCTCATCTATAAAATGAGCTAGAAAAGGAAAAGGAAAACCACGCAGTATCTCTGTCAAGAAAACACCAAATGGGGTCACAAAGAGTCAGACTGACTGAAATAACTGAGTGATAACACTACCTATTGAGTCTTTATTAAGATATACTTCTTTCCTCTCCCTTTAGTAGATTCCTTGGTTCACAGATTACTGAGTTTGAAAAAGTCATAGCCAAAGTCCAACTGTTCCTCCCCCCAAGATGTAACTAATTAAATACTTGTCCTGCCTGACTCAGAGACTAGACACTTGCTGAAGAGTGGTGGCTATTCCAGCTTGGCCTGTTTCTTCTCACCTCAGATATAGTGCGTGGTGTAACTACTCTAGTGTAGAAATCTTGCTTGAAGGTAAGAGAAGATTCATCAGCCCAAAGTAGGCCATGTGATTTCCCTCCTCCTTTTCTTCCCTCTCTCTTGCCCTTTTTTTTCTTACTGGGCTATCAAGCCATTACCATCCAAAATCAATGTTCTCTCACTACTGGCTGATACACTATGCAAGTAAAAATGTCCTTCTTTTCCATTTTGGAACAGATACCGACAGGGTTTATTTATTCTTTAGTCAAAGTCTACAAATCAATACTTTCCAACTGTTAGCTGAGAAGGAAAAATGATCAATAAATCACAAGCTTTGGGCACCATAAGTAATCCTCTATAAGAGTAAGGAGCAGGGCACTCATTGCATTATGTGCCATTGTATGGAAAAGGCATTCACATGCAAAATCTCCTTCTAACGATATGATGACAAAGATGATTCGATTCTTCTGGTCTTCCTTGTTTCGATTTTCTGCCTAAAATGTCATCATGTTAGAAACTAGAGGAGTTTGGACGCCCCACCTCCCCAGCACTGGAATAAAGGCCCCAAAATGCACCATAAAGAACAATGGTTTAAAAAAATACAAAACAAAGAGAAATAGTTATAAGCTTCTCCATCTCATTCAATATTACCAGAAACCACAGATCTGAAAAGAGAGAGACAAGCCAACATTCTCTCCCTCACTGTTTCAAATACTAGCCCTTAAAATTCAACTACAACAAAGATCCAGAAGTGTTGGTTAGAATGATAGTTTGATCTTATTCTTTCTAATCTTGTTTTCTTTTGAAGTTCATGCATATTTCCTCAGAAATCACCTCAGAAACATAATTTCAATAAAAAACAAATCTTTTATAATAGATATACACAGAAGCACATCTAAAATTTATCTTTTCTTTAAAAATCAACTATCCTAGAATATGGAGCATCCGTACAAGGAAGTCTAGTAACTTCTTGTAAAATCAATTTTGGTCTATTTGGAAGACTCAGGTGAGTAAATGTTGCCCTGAATTTCAAAAGTGGAGAGAAGGTAAATACTTGAACCTCAAAGTCAGGGAGCTTGACATCAACTTCTGGTAAAATTCTAAGATGGATAATATGTTTTTGAAAATACTATGTTAAATTTGTTGTATACAATAAGAGAGAAAAAAGCTGTATGAGGTATAGATCGCTACATTTGTTATCTTCTCTTTCTGGAATTGGTCGTCTTATTTGATGTTTTTAAAAAATTTCAAATAATTTTAATTTTTTTCTCATTTATATGTAAGCAAAAATTTTTAACATTAACTTTTTAACTGAGTTCTAAATTTTTTCTCTCTTTCCCTCCTCTCTGAGAAGGCAAGCAATTTGATATAGTTTATACATATGTAGTTATGCAAAATATTTCCATATTAGCCATGTTGCAAAAGAAAGTTCAGGCCAAAACACCCAGAAATAATAAATTTAAAACAGTATGCTTCAATCTTCATTCAGACTCCATTAGTTCTTTCTCTGGAGGTGGACAGCATTTTTTACCACACGTCCTTCAGAATAATTTTGGATATTTTAGTGGGAATAGATGAATCAAGCATAGTTGGTTGTTACACAAAATTGCTCTTACTGTGTGCAATGTTATCCTGGTTCTATTCCTTTCACTTTGTATCAATTCACGTAAATCTTAGTTTTTTTCTGAAAGTATCCTGCTTGTCATTTCTTATAGGACAATAATATTCCATCACAGTCAAATACTACAACCGGTTCAGTTATTTTCCAATGGGTATTCCCTCAGTTTCTAATTCTTTGCCACCACAAAAAGACCTGTTATATGTATGGGACATATAATTAGAGGAAAACTATGCCTTTAAAAATATTAGAGGTAATTACTAAAAGCCAGTATAGGTTCACTAAGCCCAAGTTAGTTCAGATATTAGAATACTATATTCTTAGCTATCCAGGGCAATATTTTTATTATTCTTTACTGTCCTCATTAATTTCTAGCTGCTGAAGTGAATGGAGGATGAAGGAAAGGAATTATATGCATTCAAAGTGAATGGAGGATGAAGGAAAGGAATTATATGCATTCCTCTTTGAAGAGCTCCCACCAAATCAACAGGTTTCAGAACAGCAGACAGTGACAAACCACAATGTTCCCTGGGGACATGTTTCTACTTCTAACATGGCAGGAACTTTTAAATTTGAAACTGGCTTGTCATTTAAATGGGAGTGGCTCCCCAAAGTGAGAGATGGAACAATCAAATCTAGCAGAGTTTGGAATGTAGAAACTACAATTTTACCTTCCACCCACAGAGGGGATTGGGGATGTGAAATATTTCCAAAATAAGAGGGGATTGAGGAACACACCTCAGAAAAGAGTAAGGTAATTTTAAAACAGTTTTTACAAGTGACCTGAATAGACTGGAAGTAGGGAAAAACAGAGAAAGAAAAGTAGGAAAGGGGCATGTGTGTGCAAGCACACACACACACACACACACACGATAATCTTTGGCTGCCACCATTGTACTCAGCTTCATCTTTAGCCCTTTGGCTCTGGCTTTCTGGCAGAATTTCTCTCTGTCTCTGTCTCTCTGTCTGTCTCTGTCTGTCTCTCTGTGTCTCTGTGTCTCTCTGTCTCCCGCTCTTCTTTTCCAAGTCAGCAGATCAAACAGTGATGGGTATTGGCCTGTCTCTTTAATTTTTCACATTTTTTTTAAAAGCAATTGGGGTTAAGTAACTTGCTCAAGGTTACATGGCCAGTTATTTTGTGTGGGTGTTAAGTATCTGAGCCCAGAACCCGATCCCAGGTCTCCTGATTCTGGGGCCGGTGCTCTTATTCACTGTGTCACCTGGCTGCCCCAATTTTTTACATTCTTATAATTTTTTCTTCCTTAGTAGCCCATATGAACTTATTTCAAAGGAGGTAGACACTAGGAAAAAATTCTGATGGGAAACAATTTAATCCCCTATTCAAGACTGCAACAACTCTATCTTTAGAGCTATTGTGAAGGTATTTTCTATTTCAGTAAACATGTTAATGTGATTTCTTTAGAGAGATTTCCCTAATTTCTCGAGAGAGCTAGAGATTTTTCTAAAAGTAAATGTGCTCTAAGAATTTATGGATGTGATATATACAAAGAATCATGAGAAGTTTTACGTGAACTGATGCAGTATACTAAGCAAAGACAAAAAAAGTCATTATTTATACCTACAACAATGTAAATAGAAGAAAAAAACTGAAAACAATCAGAGTGAATGTTGCAAAATTACAAAGAACAAAAAATGTCTCTGAAGAAGAGAAATGAGAATATTCCAACCCACCCTTTGAAGACATGTGTATGTGACATGTTCCTCTTGTAAAATGTACATTTTCCAGACTTTTTTTGCTTATTTTTCTCTTATTTTTCTTTTAAAATTATTATTGGTTATCCTAAAGACATATCAAAAGAGGAAAGGACCTATTTGAACAAAAATATCTATAGCAGCTCTTTTTTTTGCTGTGTCTAAAAATTGGAAATAATTGGGGAATGGCTAAAGAAATGGTAGTATATAATTGTGATGGAATATTATTGTGTTAAAGGAAACGACAAGCAGGATCATTTCAGAAAAACCAGGAAAAAATTACATGAACAGTTGCAAAGTGAAATGAGCAAGATCAGGAGAATGTTGTACACAGTAACAGCAATATTGTATAATAAAGAACTGTGAATGACTCAGTTATTCCCAGCAATACAATGACCCAAGACAATCCCAAAGGACTACAAAGAAGCATAATATTCACCTTCAGAGAAAGAATCGATATTGTCTGAATACAGACTAAAACTTGATATTTTTCACTTTATTTCTTTTAAAATTTCTTTTTCTTTTTTCTTTTTTTCCACTTTCTTTCATTTTTTTTCTTTTTCACTCTTCTTGAACAAAGTGACTAATATGGAAATGTTTTATATGATTCCAAATGTATAACCTGCATCTGATGGCTTATCATCTCAGGGAAGGGAGAGAGAAGGGAAGGAGGAAGGGATAGAATTTGGAAATCAAAACTTTTAAAGAAATGTTATAAACTGTTTTCACACATATAGGGAAAAATTATATATACATATATGTGTGTATATATGTGTACATATATGTGTGTGTGTATATATATATATTTGTTTTGTAGGTTGATTCTCAAGGAGAGAAGGGTAGGGATGCTGGTAGAAATTTTAGTGATGCAAAAATATCAATAAAAATTACATTTTAAAAAGTGCACCTGCAAAACAATATTCAATTAATATTCTCCTATTTCCCCTCATTCTAAAGAAAAGTTTTATGTGTTTTTATTGAGTAAGATTCAGCCCACCACAATATTCTATGGACAAATGAAAAAAAATCCTGAAAACTGCTTACTTACAATAGATGTCAAACTGAGCCTCTATTTCCTTTTTGGGAAAACATGAATACAGATAAACTTAACTAGCTTTTCTGACAGATTTGCCGGATATGAAAACACTTCTCCCCCTTTTCCCATCCTTTTGATCAAGAAGAAGGCTATGGACACAGCATATCTAGATTCCAGCATTTAGAGAAGTGAAGTAGCAGAAAGTAGTTTTTCTTATCTGCATTCTAAGTTTGAATTGTAGCTCTAACCTTATTTGATTGCAAGAACATGGGAAAATAACAACCTCTCTAAGCTTCAGTTCTACCTTACCTGTAAAATGCAGATAAAATTTTTTTGTATTACCTAACTTATGGGGTTATTGTAACAAAGTGCTTTCTAAACTATATAGTATTCTAGAGATGTGAGTGAGTTAGTAGAGTAACTTACGATATCTCTGTGCACAAGCAGAAGAGATGCAAAATTACACAATAGTACGGGTAGGTGGGTTCAGAATTAGTTGGCTCACAGTATTGGAAAGTGGATTGATGATTCCCTAAAGAAGTCTGACCTAGAGCTTTGTTCTTGGTTTTGTTCTACTAGTTATTTTTAATTATTGATTTGGATGAAGACGTAAATGACATGCTTATTGAATTTGCAGATGGACCTGAGAAAGCTAGTTAACTTATCAGATGAAAAAAATAGGTTCGCAAATGATCTTAAAAGGCTGAACTAACAAGATAAAATTGGGCTGAACTAACAAGATAAAATGAATAGTGATAAACAAAAGTCCTATATTTGAATTTAAGAAAATCAATAGCACAATTACTAGCTGGGGGGTGTAGGACAGATATGGCTAGAGGGCAGTTTATATGAAAAATATATAGGTATTGCCATTGATTCCAAACTCATTTTGAATCAGAAATTGGAAGGGGGAGTAAAAAAGTAACATGATATTGGTCTATAATACGATAAGAATAATCTCTAAAGTGAGCAATGTAATAGATACATAGTCCTCAGAAACACATTGGTCAGAGGGCATAGTCACAAAATATAATTACTAGAATATCTTGTGCCATTACCACATATGTGTTCAGTTTTCTAACCAAACTGGACTCCTCTCTGCCTCTTATACCCTCATACACTTCTGCAACCATGCCTTCGACCATATGGAAGAAACTATGCTTGTCTTTAAGGATATAAAGATAAGACAAATAATCTCTGATTTTATGGAGCTTTTTCCTTCAGTGGGGATTCATTATAAAAATAGGTAAGTGCATACATAATTATTTGAGGAGAAAGACAACATTAATGTCTAAGGTTATTGGGAAAGGAATCCCAGAGTAGATGACAAATCACCTAAGCCCTAATGGAAGCTGGTGGGTGTTAAGAGATTTAGGGCAGGCATAATCCAGGAGTGCTGGTATTTCCAGATAAAAATATATCAATTAATGAACAGTAGTGAGTAACTATAGTTATAATAATCATTTGCCCCTGTAACCTATCCTACTTAAAGGTATAAAAAAAAAGGTATGAAAGGGAATGAGTATTGTTTTAAGATGGCACATAGTTTGGGTGGGTGGGTGGTACTGGTATAATAAACATACATAAGTTAGAAATTCTCCCAGATGCACTGATATTCAGAAGCAACCTTGCTAAAACTGCATTATTAGTAGAGATTGAATAAAGATTGCTTAAAGAGAAGAATAGGAAGAAAGAGGTTGGATCATACATGGGAAATTTTTTAATCTTTTCAATGATCTCAAGCTGCGCAGAGCTGGCAGATCTTTTCTTTTTAATATCAGTATTTTCCTAGTGATGCTATTTGACTCTGGATTATGAAATTCTATTATCTCAGAAGAATTATGGTGGCAGATGAGAGAAGAAACTTTTGGAATAGGTGCTATGGGAAATGAGATAAGAAGCTGATAATGGTAGTATTCAATATTGGTATTCATCCCATGTCATCTCATGCTGAACTATTCTTATCAGTATCTTCCTATTGATCCTTCCTTCATCAGAGGATTCTCTCTCTCTGTCTCTCTGTCTCTCTCTCTCTGTCTCTCTCTCTGTCTCTCTCTCTCTGTCTCTGTCTCTGTCTCTGTCTCTGTCTCTCTCTCTCTCTCTCTCTCTCTCTCTCTCTCTCTCTCTCGCTCTCTCTCTCTCTCTCTCTCTCTCTCTCTCTCTCTCTGTCTCTCTCTCTCTCTCTCTTTCTCTCTCTCTCTCAAGGGCCCTTCTTTCAATTCTTTTAATATTTCATGGATACCAGTGTAAAATATTGACATGCTCATCTATATTCCTACTTGGCTTGTCTCTTCTTCAACATGTGCATTTCCTTGACCATATGGAGGAGAAGAATTTGCAAACTATAGGCCAGTGAGCTTGATTTCAACTAAAAGTAAAATTCTAGTATGTATTATTTTGAAACTCCATCTGAGATGATTGACTCAACTCAATGTCATTAGCACATGTTGTTGTAGGAATTTAAGGAATGTAGAGAATGTCTGGTATAGTTTGAATCCTTGGTACCACAGGAAATTACAAAAGAATTAAAGAGGTGTTTCCTGAATTGAAGAGCTTAATATTTTAATATTTATTAGAGTGTCTGTAAAATAAATGTTGAATAATAAAGATAGATGCATAAATATAGAGTGTACACATTAATAGCTTTTGAAAGGTATATGAGTTTATATCAAGGGCTTATTGGAAAGAACAGGACAAAATAATCTGTGCAGATTTATTGAATTAACTTAGACTTCTTTGAAGAAGTCATCATATTATTCATGTGCTCACTCTTTCCACCCGTACCCATTCATACTCTCTCTTCCTGTGCTATTCTTGTTCATATTCTCTCGTCTATCCCCCATCAAAGAATTTACCCTCAGTAGAATCCCACTTTCAGTTATTTTAATAGTTCATGGACAATGGTACAAAATATTGGGCTGCCCTTCTGCAATCTCTTGGTCATGATTGGCCTGTCTCTTTTTAGATTGATGCATTTTACTGACCAATTCAAAAGAATGGAGTTTATAAGCTATAATCCAGGGACTTTGATTTCTATTTCCAGTAAATTTTTATTAAATATTATTAAAGGGATGGTTTGTGAACACCTAGACAGGGAAACAGTGATCTCTAAGGATCAGCATGGTTTAATTATCCCCTATTAATTTTCTTTCTTTCTTGGAGTATTTTACTACACTGGTTGATCATGGAAATTGTGTAGACAGCTAGGTGGCACAGTGAATAGAGCACAGTGCCTGGATTCAAGGAAGACGACTTTAAATTTGCCACTGAACAAGTCACTTAATCTCTATTAGCCTCAGTTTCCTCCTGCTATCTTGTAAGTTCATTTTAGGGCAGCAACCATGTAGTTTTCCATTTTTTGTATCTCCATTACCCTGTGCTCTGCCTTGTATAACCCAAGCAGTTAACAAATTTTAAATTGAATCGATATCCACCCAATAATATTACCTAAGTGGTCAAACAAATGAAGGAATAATAGCCCAAAGGGCCACACTCAGGGGGAGGTCTGATAAAATGTTTAATGCCTAGATATGAAGCTCAATAATGTATTAACAAAAGGAAACCACAGAGTTGGGGTAATTGCTTTGCATGCACTTAGGGGAAAAAAAATCAATCACTTAAAACAATTTCATAATCTGTTCATAAAGAAGAGGAACTAGTGTGTCTACATGAACCGTAATGAAAACAGAACAGCATAAATGTTTGAAAATAAGGAAGGTATTACTCCCTCTGAGTCCCAGGTTCACTGCATAGTTGTAAAAAAAATAATATATGTTCTTGAGTTGACATTTCTATGATGAGAGAGAGAAAAGGAAAGGGAAAGGAGGGAGGGAGAGGGGAGAGAGAAAGGAGACATGGAGAGGAAAAAAAAAAGCCCTTCCTGTCAGCAAAGAGGTGAGAAAAATATGTAGTCAGTTATAAAAAGTACATAATTAAAAAAACAGAAACTGAGCATAAATCCCTAAACATTAGTACTCTTTTCTGTCTATTTAATTAAATCTGTTTGCCCCTTTCTAGTGCCATTTCCTATGGCATTATTAGTCTATACAGAGTATGTTGATAGTCTATCAATCAGCCACCATTCAGCTACTGACCAGTGAATCGTGGCTGTGTTTATATTCCTTTTCAAGACCTAATGGCTTGTTTATGTAACTGTCCTCATTAGGAGCTGGTAGCACATACACATTGGAACAAAAGAATAAATACTGACCCAACTCATCACTTTACCAGACTCAACAAACACCATTTTGATGTGTTAGCAGCCCTTAATGAAGTCCTTAGCCATCCATTAAATAAACAAGCTATTGAGTTAAAAACATGGACACAATCAACTAATGGGATGGACTCTTATAGTCATAAATAAATAGTAGCAAAGGTAAACTGACTAAGAGGGCTGTATTCCAGTTTGTAAGAGGGAGAACTCTACCTCACATATAGCATCAAAGATTCAGAATGGGAAGAAATCTTGAAGGTCATCTTATCCTACCCCTACCTGAACTTCAGCCCAAACCTGGGAAACCTACAAAGTGAAAAGCAAGGGGAGAAGTGACTATCTTCATGTATTTGAAGGATCGTTAGGAGAAAAAGATCCCAGATGGCAGAAATAGGAACAATGGTGAAAAGTTGCAGAGACACAGACTTGGGCTAGAAGCCAAAAGCCACTTACTAACAATTAGAGCCAGGCAAAAAATGGAATGGCTACCTTAAGTGGTTGCACTTTCCTAATTACTGGGTGTCTTGAAGTATAGGCTGGACCATTATTTACTGGAAATTTTATACATTAGTCTTCATTCCTCTCTTGGTTCCACACCAGATAGTCTACCATGCCAGGAAAGAGCCTCCTCACCCTGAAAACTCAGTTTATCCTTAAAATTCTCACACTGGAAGTGCTATCTGCCCCTGTGGCTCCTTGGAACCTCCATTTTAAGGGAAACCATGTCCTCATTCCTCTCCAGGTACCAGTCCTGATTCTCTAGACTTTTTCTACCCTGTACTCACATACAGAGACTTTCACCGTACCCCCACCACTCATTTCAGCTTCCTTTCATTTGTTGTCTTTCTCCCTCTTAAGGGTAGGAACTGTCTTTTTTGTCTCTTTGTATTCCCAGTGCTCAGCACAGTTCTTGGCACAGAGTAAGTGTTTAGGTATGGGTTGTATGACATAGCCCCTGAGGTCCTTTCCAGTGAATAGTTACTCTGATAGAATAGGACCTCAAGCATAGAAAATTCCTAAACTTCCCCATCCCCTAATTCTGATTCCTAAAGGCCAGGCTGACTCCCAGTTTCCCAAACATTGGTGCTTTTCATTCACTTGAAAGACATATAGGTTTTTTGTCAATTTCTGTGGTATTGAACAATGGGAAGCCCTGGTTTCGGGACTGTGATGACATGTATATGTTTCTCTTAACAATACATACTATTTTCCAGAGTTTGGTTCATACCCTAGACTATTATTTTCTTCCTTTCTTATCAGTGATGCTCAAATTATGGGCCTCTACTCTAGAATCTAACAATAGGGCCTCTTCTCTAATCTCTAATTCCAGATGAGAGCATTTTGAGTTTATGAAGCAGAGAAGCCATCTCCTGCAGTGAATCCACTGTGGTCTCCTCTCCATTTGCCACTTCATTTCCCTTATTAAATGCTTGCAGGATTTGCTGCAGCTGTCATCTGGGGAAGATCATAGTGCTCAAATATGAAAGAAGGAATTGTGATTTTTGTGACCATGCCAGGTTTTTAAGGCACTTTCCCTGAAAATTGAAGATGGAAAGCAATATCCCTCTTAGGTAAACAATTTCATGGATGGAAAAATTAATCATAAGTTATCATCTTTACTGTCCTCATCACTGATACTATTACATATTATTTGATAATTTATGGAGTACTTTCCTCATAACAATACTGTAAGGCAGTTAATAGAATCATTATTGTTCCCACTTGTGGATAAAGAAACTGAGGCAAGTAGTGGTTAGGAGACTTGCCCAAGGTCACACAGATAGTAGCAGAGGGAGATTCTATTGAATCTATTTTTATCAACTTCCAGTCTAGCACAAACTTGCTGAAGGACAGAGAAGTCAGGGAAAGAGAATCATAGGACTGGGAATAACCTTGGTACAAAATCAGGTCCAATACACTATCTACCAAGAAGACTATATCTTAATTTTCTCCAAAGGCTCTATTTCTTCCAGAAATCTTTTAAGAAGGAGATCAGATCCTTTCTCTTGGTAACTCAATTTGGGTGTCAGTATCCTGTCTTCCTAAGGCAGCTTGTTATAGTGGAAGATGTTGGATTTAGAATCAAGAGACCTAAGTTAGAATCATGAGATTTTCCCCTACACAAACAGAATAAACATAGGCAATTCAATTCACCAGAGCCTCAGTTTCTGCATCCCTAAAACTGAAATAATAATACATGCCTCACAAATTTGTCTGATAACAATCACTACATATCTATATCATATATATATATATATATATATATGCAAACAACTTAGGGTTACTCTCTGCTCTTTTCAAGCCACACACATACACACAGAACAGTGGGGTCCCATAGGAGAATCTCACTAGCTTTGGATATAGACAAACACATATTGTCTAACTCAATGCCCAAGAGCAGGCCATACTTACATGAGGAGTAGAAGGAACAGCAACTAGATTTAGTATTACTCAGAAAAGTGGGTCTGTCAAATACTTACTAATCTTGTACCTTCCTGGTAAATAAAACTCTTCAGTTAGATTGAGAGAAAAAAGTCTATATCAAGATAGCCAGAAGGATGTAGGGGAACTTCTCATTTCCAAATATTTATTCCACAGAATTTAAAGCCAGGAGGGTCCTATGTATACCAAAAATATACATAGAATCATCTTTTTTTTTCTTGTATTCAGCTTTAATATTTTTGTCATAATAAAGAACTAAAAACCAGGTGGGTGCCCAAATATTGGGGAATGACATTTGGCATGTGACTATAATGAAATATTAAAGCACTGTATGACCATGATGAGCTTAATCAATTCAAGGAAGACTCAGAAGGTTCCTTTGAGCTGATACAGAATGAAATAAACAGAACAAGGAGAATAATATGCACCTAGGACTGAAAATTAAAATAAAAGAATAAAGGAAGTAAAACCCTAAGTAATTGTTAAGACCAATTTTGATCCCAGAGAATAGAAAACAGAATATACTTTGCTTATCTTTGCAGAGCAGTGGAAGAATTATATAAAGATATAACATTGATCAAATAGTCAGACACATTCATTATAGCAGTAGATTTTACTTGTTTTTCTTTGTTGCAAAACTATATTGAATCATGGGGTAGAGAATGTGGGGATTAGAGGGGTGGGACGACAGAATCTGGAAATAACTTGGATATAAAAAACCAAGACATATGTAAAACTTTGTTAATTGTTGGTTGCTGTTGTTGTTGTTTTAAGATGTAGTACTGCTTTGCTGGGCTGCCAAATAAGGCCCACTCTAGAGCTGGGTAAAGATAGTTCACTGTGACTTCACTTAAGCAGCCAAAGGTATATAGCCAGAGATAATTATTTACAGGTTATCGGCTACAAACTGGGACAACAGAATTCTTAACTTCCAGATAAGTCAAAGTTTAAAGACTCATTATTTGATCACCAGGATCCACATTTTAGTATCATTTCATCATCAAAGGAATTCCACTCCATCTTTAACATGAGAGGGAGATCTGAAATATTTCAGCATTAATATGGAGTTTGATTGTGAGCTTAGTTATTAGACTTGTAGGAATATGATTGGACCATAGGATTAAATGTTGGAAACAAATGCAAAGATCATGTAGCCCAATCGCTCATTTTAAGAAGAATAAACTGAGGTTCAGAGAGTTTATATGACTTGCATAAGGTCACACAGGCATTGAAGAGCAAAGATAATTCCCGGGACTGTTATATTTTCCTGCAATGTGATTTTAGGACAATGACTTTCCATCTTTGCTTCTCATTTTCTTTCTTCTTAAGATGAGGGGTATGGAATATTTGGTTGAAAATGCTTCTAATTCAAAAAAAGTATATGGATTTCTTTATAGAGTCTGTATCAGTGCAAAGAGTGCTAGAGGTGTGCAAATTAAAGTAGATTTTTCTTGCTTTTTTTTGAAATAAAGATAATATGAACATATGATTTCACATGGAAAATGGACATCATATTACTTACATTCTCAGTGGGTGGGGGAAGGTTATAAGGGAGGGAGAAAATTTGGTGCTCAAAATTTAAAAAGAATAGAATGTTAAAAATAAATAAAAATGTAAAAAGGAAAGGATGAAAGAATCTTGGGTTTCAGAAGGACCTAGATGCATGTCTTAACTGCTGTGCCTTGGCTCTAAAATAGAGGTACATAATACTTTTATTATATATCATTATTATATACCTGTGAAAACTGGGCAGTCTGCCAGTGCCATTCCAGAAAACTGAACCATTTTCATTTGAATTGTCTTAGGAAGATTCTGAAGATTACCTGACAAGATAAGGTATTACACGCTGAGGTCCTCTCATGAGCTGAACTACTAAGCATTCAAATTCTACTGCATAGAGTGAAACTCTGATGGACTGGTCACAGCCTGAATGCCAAATGTACATTTGCCTGAAAGATCATCTTATGGAGAACTCACACAAGCAAGTGCTCCCATGAAGATCAGGAGAAGCAGTCCAAGGACACTCACAAGGTCTTTCTGAAGAAATTTTTTATCAATTGTGAGACATGGGAGATGCTGGTAAATTACTGCCAAACATGGTGCACCCACATCAAAGAAGGCACTGTGCTCTATGAACAAAGCAGAATCTAAGCATCATAGAAGAAACATGAGATGTACAAATCTAGAGACATCCATCCCAAATGTTCAAATAGACAATTTGTGCCTGACCTATGTTAGGGTCTTCTGAACTCATTTTGGACTGATCAGCCACAGTTAAACTACTCTGTCTTGACCCCAATATTATGATGTCAACAGTCCTCTTTGAATACAAAGAATTAACAATGCACAAATATTTACATATGTATATATATATATATGTATATATACAGACTTCTATTATATATATAATACATGTACTACATCACAGGATGGGGAAATCTTTCTTAAATGCTATAGAAATATGAGCTATTATTTTTTTTTGCTTTTTTGGAGGGCAATTTGGGTTAAGTGACTTGCCCAAGGTCACATGGCTATTTTTTATGTTAAGTGTCTGAGGCCGGATCCAAACCCAGGTCCTCCTGACTCCAGGGCTGGCCCTCTATTCGCTGTGCCACCTAGCTGCCCCTAATATGAGCTATTCTTAACAGGATAAAGACAATTGAAACATGATAGGGAAAACATTTTTGCATTTGGGTTTTTTGTTGTAGTTGTTTTTTTTCATTGTTGTTAATCATATTCTGGTAGTGACGTGCTCAGCAATCATTCACTGGATACCTCCTATGAGTAAAGCATTGTATTAAGCACCATGGGCCATGTAAAGATAACATGAAACCTTCTGTCCTAGAAAACTATCAAATAAATAATTATACTCTGTAAAGTCACGCTCAATGAGGTCTGCTAATATGGCAAGACAGCAAGTGTTACTCATGTAAACATCGGTGAAGGTAGTATCTGCTATAACTGAATCAAATGATTGCTACATGAGAAATCATGGCAAAAGACAAATTATGGCTGCATGTTCAAACACAAAGACCCTCTGTCTTTCCCTCCCCCCCACCCCCAGGGCAGGAAGATATTGACTTATCTGAACATTCTAAACATGGCTCTTGCATAGCTGCTAGGAGCAGTTTACTTCTCATCACTAAAAGACTCTCATTACTGAATTTGCCACACCACATTTTTGGGATGTCATCCAGAGAAGGACTATGACAAGCCAACTTTTGAGGCTGGAAGATTTAAATTGCATTCTTACAATGACAGAAAAAGCCCAGATATTCATTCAAACTTCCTGAGCCTATTAAGACTTCAAAATTAGCTTGTGGTCCCTCTGAAAATAGGCTTCTCTCCTGAGATTCCTAAACAGGCACTTTCTGTACTGGGTAGGAATGCTGCTGATGTTGTTTCAACCGTTTTAGTTACATCCCTTATTCCCAGATAAAAAAGAGCTACATATTGGAGGAATGAACTTTAATGTCATTATTTTTTTGACATCCAGCTGTCAACCCAACTTGCAAAGACTTCAATCTATATCCACAGAAAACTAAGGATGCTCTTTTGTTTTTATAAATAAAGACAGGGTTTATGACAGTGTTCAGGTATTCCAGTTATTCCAAAAATGGGGTTATTGTTGAGTTTTAAATTAGGATATGATTCAGGAGTCCTTAATTGTTGCCAAACTATTCTGATTATACACATATCCCCCAAATCCATTTAGTCCAACATAATGATATTAGAACTCATTCCTCCAGATGAGCTCTAAAACCCCAAACTAAACTTTAGAAGATTTATTGGCTATTTACATTAGCTAGTAGAAACAAATAAGAGAGTCATTAGATCAGTACTCCAGGGCTATAACAGAGGTCTTGGCTATTAAGAGTCTAAGTCTAAGCAAGGCTGAATTGGCATAGGGCTCTGTTGAATAAAAATCATGACTTATCCTTGTCTCAGTATGCCTTATAAAATGGAGTTACTTTTTAGACACAGATCTTAACATTTAACAATTTGCCAATGGTTCAAATGACAACTGAAAAAAAAAACAGAGAACCTGGGTTCTAATCTCACCTCTGTCCTTTACAACTTTTGTGACCATGAGAAAGTCACTTATCCTCTTGGGGGCTTCCATTTTCTTATCTAAATTGACACTAGACAAACTTTAGCATCCCTTCTACCTCTAAATCTATAATTCCATGACTTCCAAGTTTCTATCTCTATACTTGCATCTAAATGTAAGATGCTTAGATTTAAGGTGTTTCACAAGTTTATACACTCTTTGACAGCAGGGACTGCCTTTCGTCTTTTTGTTTTGTATCTGCAGTCCTTAATACAGTGCCTGGCACACAGTTGACACTATTACATAATAGTGAGTTGCCTACTTTTTGAATGTCTGATAGGTTTTTTACCCCAAGATAGAAATGAAGCACTTTAAATGAGAGATCTTGATTTGAGGCAGGAGAAAATTCAACAAGTGAAGAAACATTGTATAGATAAAAACAGAGAAGAATGAACTGATACTGTCTCCTGCTTTTTGAAGAGTTGATCCCAGACAAATCCACCTGAGTGGGGAGTTCAGAATTGATTCTGCCCTCTCTTAGTTGAACAGAGCTCAGCCTATATGAATCTAGCTGTGTTGATAGCTCATAGAAAAGCAACTAAAACTAGGAGAAGAGCTTAGAGCCTGTATTTCTTCCCCTTCTTGACTAGGGGAAGATAGGTTTTTCATCTGCTGCTAGGAAATGAAGTGATTGGAGGAAAAGGTTTTGTGCTGGAAGCTGATTGAAGGAAGGAAAATAAAAATACCTTTATTCATTTACAAGTCTATCTGGGGAAGGAGAGATTTCTCTGCCTTGCCATTTGCTACCAATTACAGATTAATAAATAGGAAATCCACATTTGAACTCAGGAAGATGAGTCTTCTTGACTTCAGGCCAGCACTCTATCCATTGTACCACCTAGCTGCTCTCTCTGAACTATAATATTTTGATTATTCTTTGCTTTCTGTTAAATGAATGTTTCATGACTAAGAGTTAATGGTATCAATTTCTTTACATTGGAAATATATCAGTAGTGGTTGGGGGTGGGCTTAGGTACAACAATTATAAGTACTTGATATATAGATTCTTCATATCTTAGTTCTTAAAAGTAGCTATATGGCTGTCTCCTCTAGGTAAATCCCTGATATGCCAGCATGAGTGAAGGTTGAGGTGAGCAAAGCCTCCCAGAGAGACAGATTGCTTAGAGATAAGGGTTGTTTTACCAGGTTTGTGCTATACATACCGTGTTTCCCTGATAATAAGACCTATCCCAAAAATAAACCCTCCCCTTACTGTGTAAGATTCCTCTAAAATAAGCCCTCCCCTGAAAATAAGCCCTATTGAGATTGCTACTGTAGTGAAGGTGATCCCCTGCGCTACACGCTACATTACGGTACCCTCTGTATGCACTGCCCCCCCCCCCCGGGTGAAACGCACACCGTGCTCTGAGCTGCATCCAATCAGAGCTGCAGCAGTGAGTGCGTCATCCTGTTCTTCCCCAGTGATTTGCTTATTGAATAAAGGTACATTTTTTTTGTTCACATTTACCTGTTTATTAAAATTGCTGTCAATGTTCATTAAAATAAGCCCTCCCCTGAAAATAAGCCCTCTGGTGTTTTTCTGTCCAAAAATTATAATAAGACAGTGTCTTATTATCGGGGAAACACAGTAGCTGATGATTATTAGAAAGAATCTTGAAAAAAATTCAGTCCAGATCCTTCATCCCATAGATATTAAAACTGATACTTTAAAAGGTTAAGTGACTTCATTGAGGTCACACATCTATTTGTAGATCCTGGCCTATAACCCAGGTGTCCTGATTCCTGATGCAGTGCCTTTTCTAATTACGCTATACCCACTTTATTTTCAATTTGAAATGAAACTATCAGTTATCATCTAAATTGTACCAAAATGATTCTCAATAAAAGAGAGGACTACTTTGTCAAGACAGAATTTTGAATAACCTATATCTGGAGTAATAAAGATATTAAATATATAATTATATCTAGGGTCTGAGAATTGATCCATGCTATCATAATTCAGCTTTGAAAAGATAAACTTTACACTGGTATTTTAAAATCCCATTAAAATGGTTCTGGTTTCATAGACTGAGATTCCAAACTAAATATCTTTTGGAAAAGTCTTTGTAGTGATTGCCATAATCAATGAACATTCATGTGTGTATATGCCTATATGTATGTATGTGTGCATATATAGACTAGATTTTGACAGAGGCATTGTGGTACAGAACTAGCCTGAGAATCAGAAATACTTTAGGTTCAAGTTCTGCATATGACACGTACTAGATATGCGACTATGGCAATGTCCATTAGTCTCTTAGTGTCCTAGCTAACTATACAACTCTGAGTTACAGACCAGTTGCTATTTTCATTGATAGAAGAAATTTCCACAGAAAGAACCCTCCTGAACAGTTGAATATTTATGCAATGGACCAAAAGAAAAAAAAAACAACTAGCCAGCACAGGTCTACCCCATGTCTAAAAACATGGATTGACTTCCCTAACTGTACACAAGGAAATGTCCAAAATATAGAACTGTATGACAAAACTTCGGTACCACTTCCTCCATAAAGGCTCAGCTTACTGAAGATGTTGTAGAGAGACTTTGCTCATGTTTGCAAGATGATATGACCTCACTTCCAAATCTAATATTCTATGAATAGATCATAAACACATGATAGGGCAGGCTCTCAATCCTTTTTCCTATCTTTTAAGCTATGGGACAGAAGAGTGTTAATGATGTTCCTTTGTAGTGCTGCTATTCTTTTTGGTGTTATGCCAGATGTGAAGCTGGAGCTCAGTGTTTTAGGCCCCTATAAGTTTCCTAAGGATTTCTTTGCTGAGTTTGCCTGCTCTTTCACTGGTTTCTGGTTATAGCAAAATTATTATCCTTTCAAAGTATAACCTTTTTTGAGTTGAATAACTTCAATAACTTAAGGGAAAAGAGGAAGCAAGGATGGTTGGTTTTTCTTCCTTTTACCATGGGCTACATTTCTTTTTTAAGGACCATGACTGGAACCAAATCATTCTGGCTCAAATTGATTGGTCAACAATAGGTCCCAACCCAAGCCTCATTTGGTCTTGGTTTGGCTCCATGACTCAGAGTGAATTAAATAGCAATTATTTCTGTTTTGGTGAGGGACCCAAGGGTCTTCCCCGCCCAGATTTTTGTTTGTTTTTGCTTTTTTGATTAGTAAAAGAGATTATCCTATGCCACATTTCTTACCTAGCCTTAATCACTGAATGGGTATTGCCTCAGTCAAACTGAGACCTGGGAAAGATATTAGCTTAAAAAAGGCCAATGTCTCACTTTGCACCAGGGCTATCTCCAGTGGTTCTATTCTAAAACTTGCTACTGGTCCCAGATAGCTCTGGAGGAGAGAATGAGGCTGGTGACTTTGCACTTTTCTGTCTTGCTTAAATCTCATTCACTTGCAAATGATGACATCACCTTCCCTACATCATGGCCCTCTTTAAGAATGAAGGACAAACAATTACCATTCAGGAGGACAAAGTTGTTTTCCATTCTAGAATTTGAAGGGAACCATCTCTATGGTTGAATAAGCAGCTTTATACCTGAATGTGTGAACCTGTGAAATAATCAAATAATGCTCATATAATAAAGAGGTTTAAACAATGCTACAGGGATAATGAATCACTTAATATTAGAGCTGGGAGAGGTTTTATAACACAGAATGTAAAGCAAACAAGGTAACTTAGAATGTTAGAACTAGAAGATATAATAGAGCCTATACACTTTTATTTTATAGACTGAAAAAAAAATATGCTCTACTGTGAGAAACATACCTATGGGGATCACAGGACTTCCCAGGTAGGGTCAGGGAGTTAGCCTGGATGAACTTCCACTGTCCACTGCTTCCCTGGGGGCCCTTAGGAAGATCCATGTGTGATGCCCCTTACTTAGCACAGCAAACCCTTTCTCATTGAAAGAACTCAGAAACAGAGTGAGCAGAGGAAGGCATTTATGAAGCTTCCCAAGATAAAGTGGGTATGGTCCTCACTGGGAACATACCCACACATATAGAAGCTGGAGTGAGGTTACACCATTCTTTCTTCCTGGTAGAGTTAAGTTTAGTTGAAATCCCTCAAATTCCTCATTTTATTTCCCTACCTTCCCTCTTCATGTAAATTATGTAGGTGTGGTAGTAAGGATACTACCCAGCTTGACCTCTAAGATCTGAACAGTTTGTCACACCCCCACCTTTCTAGTTCCCTCTGGAGCCAGGATAGCCATTTTCTTAGTAAAATAAGATAGTGAGCTTCTCCACAGTTATTGATCTCCCAATAACTTTTGTGGGAGCAAAACAAGGTACCATAATATCCCCTCTTACAAGGCCCAATCAGGTAAACTAAACTGCTAAAAGTCAAAATGTAGTAAATGAGTGAACTTGGAATCAAACTCATAAATGACATAGACGGCCCAGGATTCTTGCCTTCAAATATCTAAAAGCTCATCTTATCTTGAATATAAAATGAATGTTGTCTGTTCAAGTAGGATCACATATTTAGGGCAAAAAGGTACCTTCAATATCATCCAATTCAACCCCATAATTTTACAGATCAGAAAAATGAGTGCTAGACATTAAATGAATTTCTTAGGCTTATGTAATAGTGAGAAATGGTCCTGGGATTTGAATCTAGGTCCTCTAATTAGAGGAAGGAACTAGTAAATTTCAATTCAATAAGAGCTTTCTGCAGCCAGATTTCTCTATAAGAGGAGCTGATGGGGTATCTGGGGTCTAAATCAATTTGTAAAACCAATTTGTAAAACCAGTTTGTACAATTGTAACTGCAATTTTTATTGTAAAATTGTAATAGCAATTTATCTGTAAAATCCCTTTCCCAGCCTCAAACTCTGCCCCTTCCCCCTATTCACTTGGCCTAGGCAACAACTTGTGACTCCTTTGTTTTTACTTAATCTCTTCATGTCTCCTCTGGTCTGGCCCAAATCTCATCTAAACTATCTATGCACTAAAGTCACAAGTTCCTCTCAGTCAGCTCTAATCTTTATCTATGCACTGAGGTCCCTTCCCTCCATCTGGTCAGCCCTGAAAATGGCAGCCCTACCCTTTAAAAGTAAAAGCATGTACCCCTCTCACTCGTAGGTCCCCTAAAGGATTCTTGCAGGCTTCTCATAGAAGCATAACAATAAACTTCTACAACTCTCACTCCAATTAAGCCTGAGACCTTGAATTCTTTCCAGAAGCTATTGCAGGTTTTCTGGTCTTAGATAAGATCAGAGTTCCTGTTGAACCTAGAGGGAGCTGTCCCTCATCAGAGCCAGCTGCCTCCAGTGGTAGTGAGGTTGTTATCAAGTCTCCAAGCAGAGGTTGGGTGCCTACTGGTTAGGGATGTTATAGAGACAGATCTAGTGAAGTCCATGGACCTTTTCTCAGAAGAATTACTTTAAAGGCATAAAAAAAAATTCATAGTGTTATGAAGGAAACAAATAGTACTGAAACAAAGTTGTCATTGTTTTTTCTCATCCAAATTCACAGACCCCGTGAACTCTATTCATGTTCTTCTTGGAAATTCATGAAGCCAAGGCTAAGAACCCAGGTTATAGAGGGTATTCCTTGTTGAAGGAGAGGATGTAGATGGCCTCAGAGGCCTCTTGCAACTCAGAAATCAAAGAATCCCTAATTCATCACAGATGAAGGTAAGATGCCCCCTTTTCTTTGGAAAATAAGACTTCCTTTACAAAGGTATTTCCTGACAGGCAGATCCCTAGTCTCTCACTCTAATGCTCAAAATCATACTACAAGAAAAGCTTACTAGTCTCCAGAGGCATTCAAATTCCTTACTTCTAAATGAGCAATTTAGTATTATCACTATAATTTGGTACAACAATGCAAATGCAATTAGATAGGAAATTAAAAAAAGGTTAGACACTTAATGACTTACAATGGTTCAATCTGATAGCATTCAAAGTGATGAAGTTCAATGATGAGATTCACTTTCAGGCCTCAGAAAGCTTTCAATGTCTCATTTTGTCACTTAGCAAAAGCCTTCTTCTGCCCATTGTTGTTAAATCCTTTGTTTCAGTCCGGTGGACTCTTTGGGAACCCAACTTGGGGTTTTCTTGGCAAAGATACTGGAATGGTTTGCCATTTCCTTCTCCAGCTCATTTTACAAATGAGAAAACTGAGACAAAAAGGGTTAAATGACTTGCCCGGGGTCACACAGCTAAATGTCTGGGGCTAGATTTGAATTCAGTTTCTCCTGAGTCCAGGACCAGCACGTTATCTACTTTCTCACCTACTTACCCTTAAGTCCACGCACTACCTTGACCTGCACTTTCCATGCACTTGTAAATGACAAATGTGAGTTCTGGATTTCTACTAGATGGGAAGACAAGGTTCTCCTTGGCCTTTCTCACTGTTTACTTACAAAATTCTTGCTCTATTCAGTTGTGAGTCTGTGTGTGTGTGTGTGTGTGTGTGTGTGTGTTTCCTTTCTAGTGTCTGATCAAAGTCTCGCCTCCTCTGCTCTGTTGGAAAATCACCTGAGGGTGCTTGGGCCTTAAATTCTGAAGGAAACAGACTTGTTAGGTCAGATATAGAGTATTGATCTGGGAGCCAGTAGGGCCTGATGCTCTGCATGGGACCAATTGTGTGACCTTGTCCAAAACACTTGGATTCTCTAACTCTGTTTCCTCAATTGTAAAATAAGCACAGTTGGACAAATCATTCTGTCCCCGTTTTTAGGCACTTTTCAACCCTCTGATCCATGAAATCTAGAAGGACCGTTAGAGTGACATGTAGGCTTTTGTATCAGCACAAAACAAATTTCAGGGACTGAAGTAAGTCAATGTCCACTTCTCAGCATTATAAAAGAAAATTCTTGTGGGAACTTGTAAAGGGAGACAATACAGATGCGGACTTAAAGGGAAGACAGCTTTTCTTTCAGAGGGTTGAGAACCAAAAAATGCTCATGCAGAGGGAATGGGAAATTAAATCCTGTCACTTGCCAGGCTCCTGACAAACAGCCTTCTTCTTTTCCCAGTAGTTACATTTCTTTTGTTACATAAACTTCTGTCAATGCTCAGCCAAGAAGATGCCAAATTTTGACAGCCCTTCCTCTGCATGAAATGCCAAGAATGGTACTCAGAAGATGCAATCTACAATAAGGTCATTTTTGGAAGGCCCAGACAAGGGGTGGGGAACCTGTGGCCCCAAGGCCACATGTGGCCCTCTAGGTGCTCAAGTGTGGCCCTTTGATTGAATCCAAACCAGTCAATCCTACTGCCAGAGGTCCATGGTGAAATGTGCCCACCCCAAAGGGGTTCATGAACTCCAGGGTTAAGAACTTTTTTTACTGGTTCAACTTTTTCCTTAGAAGTAATAGGTACCTAGAGAGAAGGAGCCCATTCTCCAAAATCATAGAGGGAGTTAGGTGTTGTGTGTGTGTGTGTGTGTGTGTGTGTGTGTGTATTTTACCTTTTAAATCCAAATATGAGCTTCTTCACTTGCATAAGCACAAAGAAAATTAAATACCCATGTAGCTTTGCATAATATAACCTAGTAGAGTCATTTTTAAATTTAGAGAAAATATTTATGAAGAAAAGAAACTAGCTCTTCTTTTGTCCCACCTTCTCAGTTAGTACTTCCTGTAATCTTGCATAATTATTCTTTTCCCCTGGAGTGCCATTTAGATCACAGAATAATGACATATATTTAAAAAAGGAACCTTAATTCCTAAAACAATGTATCTCTAAATATATTTCTTCCTTATTGTTAGGATTGGCATCTGTACACATATAATATCAAGATCCTTATGACTGTTGACTTGAATGAGGAACAATTAAGTTCATGATTATATAATCGTGTTTGAATTATAGTTTACAAGCAGTCTAAAAAAACTTTTTGTTTTTCCCTAGTGAGGGTCAATGACTCAGAAAAGATTGAAGGCTGCATTCAAGTAACAAAGAACATTAATTTAGATTTTTTGGGAATTTTGTTTTTGAAAATGAAATGAAAAAAATAATCTTAATTCCTCTCTTTTTAAATTAAGACCTGAGGATTAAAAATTTTATTAAAAACATAAGTGAGATTATTTCAATTATATTTCATTATTATAGCCAGTTAAAAGAAATAGGGTGGGAGTGGTATAAAGGATGCAGAAGAGGAAGCAGAGGGAAAAACAGAGAGACTACTGAGGGGAGGATGAGGTGGATGACCATAAAGAAAGAGAAAGAAGGGAAAAGGAAAAGAGAGGAGGAAATAAATAGATTAGGGTTCTTAGCCTTTTTGTGTGTCCTAGACCTTTACAGAACTTCACAGAACAATTCCCCTTAATAAAAGGACTTGTTCTGTAAAACTTTGGCCACTTTTCATACACTAAGTGCTTAATATTTGTTACTGTTATAAAGGAGCTCACCAAGAAATGAAACCGTTCTTTTAAAATAATACATTTCTCACCCTTTCTTGCCAAGTATTCAGGAACTCTTGATTGGCTATAGGAGTTGTTCCAGTGATCTATACATTGGAAAGGAGTCAATAGTCTTTAAAAAATTCCTTCTGAACTTGAAATTTTAATTCTAAAGTAGAGATCAGATCTGTACAGGGATTTCTGTATTGGCAAACTGAGGTTATGTGACTTGCCAAGGATCACATTTCTAGTAAATGTCTAAGGCTAGACTTGAACTCAGATATTCCTGACTCCAAGTCTGGTCACTCTATCATGCCCTGCACCATTTAACTCTCTCAGTATATTTCCCTACTTTCTAGGGAATGCCTTGTCTGAGGAACCTTGTGTTCCGCTAAAGTCAGCAAAATTCTTGTTTTTGTACTGCCTGAGAGCTAATAATAGTTTTTACATTTTAAAATAAAGTTTTATTGTCCATAAAACTGTCAAAACCATTCTTATCTTGTGGACTATACAAAAACAGGCTGTGTTCTGATCCCTGCTCCAGAGTAAGACAATAGGGCTCACCTACCAGGGGCAAACCACAGGGTCCTTGTGCTGTGGATCACTTCCCAAACCTTCCTTCTTCCCCCTTCTCTGAACTGAAGAGGTGAAGGTCAGGATTCTCTGAAGAATGGGTGCTGCCATATCTGGATTGATTGTACCAGAGTGGAACTATCCCCTCTTTCATCCCCATCCCCATTTCCCACTGAAATTGCCCCAAGAACAGTTTTTGTTAGTTAACACCATCTGGGAAGTAGGAAAAAATATAGAAAAAAAATAAAAAACCCAAGGCAAACAGCTATCTAGATCTTAGGCTTACAGAGTTAAAAATGAAAAACAACCTTAGAGGTGATTTAGTTCAAGATACTTAGAAGATGGTGGGTGTGGGGAAGTACTTAAAAGTCATCCAAAATATCTGTCTCTGTCTCTACTGTCTCGGTTTCTCTGTCCCTTTGTCTCTGCAGTCTCTGTTTCTCTGTCTCTGTCTCTGCTGTCTCTGTTTCTCTGTCTCTCTCTGTCTCTGATCTCTGTCTCAGTCTCTTTCTCTTTTTCTCCATATGTATTACTGTCAATTTTTATCTTTAATCACCTTCAAAAAGTATGCAGTGTGACTCAGCATAGTAATTAACTACACCTTCTGGAGCCTGAATAATGTCACACCTAAATAGATTAGTATTCTTCAAATATATGGAGATCCTGTTATGATGAATACAACACAGACTGATTGAAAAGTTTACTTAATACATAATAACTTTTTGTCATCATACATTTTCTCAATCAATAGGAACTAATAGTAAATTTACTAATAAGTGGCAGTCTCTCTATATTGATGGTTTTGACAAAGGGCTCCTCAAAGACAAAAATCTAAAGGGTTTTAGATCTAGTAAAACATCCTCATTTTAGAGAGGAGGAAAGTGAGGTTTAGAAGGTGTAAGAGACGTGTTCAAAGTGGCCTCATGATGTAAGTGTAGAGTGGAAGCGAGAAGCCAGGTTTGTTTGGTTTTGTTGTTTTCACCGTACCCATCATCTTCAAGGCCCAGTTTGAGTCTTCCTCAATGAGTCCTTTCCCAATTACACCACTCTATCTCTGTTATGATTATTCCCTATTTTATATCACCCTCCAATTGCTGACATTTCTATAACAATTGAAGGGGAAGGAAATAAGCATTTATTTATTTACACACCTACTATGTTCCAGGCACTATGCTCACAGCAAACCTGCAAGGTAAGTAGTACAAATCTTATTCCTATTCTACTGAAGGAGAATTTGGGGCTCCAAGAAAATAAGTGACTTACTCAAGGTCACTAAGCTAGTAATTGAGCTGGGATTCAAACCCCCATCTTCCCAGAGCTCTTTTCATGCTACAAAGCCTCACATATTGATCTGTTTACTTCAGATGTTTGCCTGTCTCCTTCATTATAAATTCATACTCTTCTCTCTTCACAAAGTTTTTCCTGACTACTTGTAGGCTTCCACCTATCTTCTTATTTTCTAACTCTCACTTTTCCCCTTAATTTAATTTTCAGGAAAAAATTAAGATTTTAATTAAAATTTAATTTAAAAATTAAAATTAAGATTTTATTATATTTTCTATCATTGACTCATATTCCTTCAGTAAATTATCTTCCTACCAAGACTGCAAGCCGTTTGAGGACGGGTACAACATTTCACACCTTCTCTGTATTGGCCAGGCAGTCCAACAAGGTGTTGAGCATATGCTTTAAAAAGCTTGGTGGTCTGATAAATAGAAATCCAGTGAACATTTATAAACAGAGGTGTGGATTCTTCTGAGCCATGGGAGGAAAAATGATCATACAAGTCCAGTTATTAATGTCCTGTTCCCACTCAGTCCTTTCTTGACAGCCACCCCAGAAAGTCTGCTTTGACTGTCTTCTGTTTCCATGTGACATTCTTCCATAAAGCAATTATTGTGGAATGCCCATAAACAAATAAAGTTCCTCAGTGCCACAGATCTCCTTTCCAAGTAACTACTCCATAAGCTCTTACCTGAGTCTGCCATCCTCTGCTGCAGCTCCTCCTGGTATAATCTTTGTAATAAATATGCCAGGATCATCTCCAATGTGGGGATTATCTGTGCCTCCAGCAATACTGAATCCCAGCCCAGAATTGCCCTGTGGAAACAGTTAACAGAAAATGAAATGATGTGGCTGACCCTGGATTTCTCTAAAGTTTCACTTGTTCCCTCAGTGTTATCAACTTGCTACTCAAATAGGGAAATGAGTGATAATAGTTGCATGCACTGGCTGTCAGATAACAAAGTGAAGGTCAGGAAATAGCATTTGACTGAGAGTTGTCTTTTCCCACAGTTCTGAGAGTTCTTGTTTGAAAGATAAAATGGGGCATTCATTTCTAGGATGAGAGGGTCAATAGTGTCAAAATGTTCATTCTTCAGAAACAGTTTAATGATTTGTTCATAAAGATAGAGACTTAGCAAACCCTTTTGCTGCAAGATAAATTTTAGGGAAGTTATATTATTTGTTTATATTTTACTACACTAATAACTCATATTTATGCAATGCTTCCAAGTTTGCAAAGCATTTTCCTTACAACGTCCCTATGAAACAGGCAGTCCAAGTGTGATTCTTCCTTTCCTAGACATGAGGAAAGTGAAGCTCAGAGACCTTGCCTGACTTATCCATTGCTGTATAACTAAAAAGAGGCAACCAATCTATCTTGTCACCAAACCAAGCTCCTTGAGGATTTTCCAACTTTCCACTTCCCTCCCTTTGAGATGATTTCTAATTTATTCTTCATCTCTCTGGTTTATATATAGCTGTTTGCACATCTCCTCCAAAGGTCTGAAAACTCTTTGAAGGCAGGGATCCCCCTCCCCCTTCATTTTCTTTGTATGTGCTTAGCACTGGACCTAGGGGAAAAAAACGATAGATGGATAGATAGATCAGTATATATATATACATGTTGTTGCCTTGATTTGACTTAACATAATCCATCTCCTTTCCCCTAAAGAAACATCCCATTAAAGTTCTACAAATTGGGGCGGCCAGGTGGTGCAATGAGTAAGAGCGTCAGCCCCGCAGTCGGGAGACCTGGATCGTATTCTTATTTCCTCTCAGAACTTAGCTTGAAAGAGGATCTTGCATTCAATACACATTTGGTGATTAATCAGTTGATGAAGGTTTACTAACTGGAATCAAGAAAACAATACCATAGAGACATTTTAGTGAAACCTATAGATATCAAAAATAAGCCAAAGCATCAACTACTCTGAGGAGTTTGATGTCATTATGGGATCATTTGTAACTTATAAAGACTAGAGCTGTGAGCTGATCCAACCATTCTGGAAAACAATTTGGAACTATGCCCAAAGGACTATAAAAAGGTACATGCCCTTTGACCCAGCAATACCACTACTAAGGCTATATCCCAAAGAGATAATGGAAACGGGAAAAGGACCCACATGTACAAAAATATTTATAGCAGCTCTTTTTGTGGTGGACAAGAACTGGAAATTGAGGGGATGCCCATTAATTGGGGAATGGCTGAACAAGTTGTGGTATATGAATGTTACTGAATATTACTGTGCTTGATGAACAGGCAGATTTCAGAGAAACCTGGAAAGACTTATATGAGCTGATGCTGAGTGAGAGGAGCAGAACCAGAAGAATATTGTACACAGTAACAGCCACAGTGTGTGAGGACTAATTTTGATAGACTTAGCCCTTCTCAGCAATGCAAGGACCTAAAACAATTGTAAAGAACACATGATGGAAAATGCCAGTCATATCCAGAGAAAGAACTATAGAGTCAGAATGCAGAATGAAGAAGACTATTTTCTTTTTTGTTTTGTTTAATTTTTTTTTCTTTCTTATGGTTTTCCCATTTGTTATAATTCTTCTATGCAACATGACTAATGTGAAAATGTGTTTAATAGGAATGTATGTGTAGAGCCCATATTAGATTTCAAGCTGTCTTGGAAGGGAGGGGGAGAAAATTCAGAACTTATGGAAGTGATTGTTGAAAACTAAAAATAAATAATTTAATAAAAAAGAATTGTGTGACATTACTTTTTAAGGTAAATAAGCTAACCTAAACTAAAAAATAACTAAAAATAAACTAAAAAGGGTTTGAGTACAATGGAACAACTATAAAGTTAAAATGAATCCTTTTACATATATAACTATAGTATGACAATCATCCATCTATGTATGCATGTATGTATGTATGTATGTATGTATGTATGTATCTATCTATCTATCTATCTATCTATCTATCTATCTATCTATCTATCTATCTATCTATCTATCTATCACCTTTTTACAGGTCCAGAACTGTAATTTGATCAATGTAGTGAACTTCTAGTGTGGAAACTCCTATCAATAAAGACTGTAACAACTCATTGCTAATTTATAGTTTTACAAAACTATAGGAATATAGAAGTTAGAGGAATAGAGAAGTGAAATGACTTGTCCACAATTACAAAGTTAGACTTGAACATGGGCCTTACTTGCTGATTCCCAGATTTGCCTTCTAAATTTGTTGCCATATGTAAGAATATAACTTTATAATTTATTTGGTATCTTTTTTTTCCACATCAAGTCTATGAGGAAATGCTAGAATGTATATTTTACCTGTGAGTAAACAAAGTGTCAGAGTGCTTCAGGGGCATTCCCTAGCTCACACACTTAATAAGTAAAAAATAGTAAAAGTGGCTTCAAATCCGTATGTTCTGTTCTCAATTCTACTGTCTCTCCCTGCTTTACCATGCTGCCTCTCCAAAAAGGATCAAAATATGAATAATTTTCCAGAAAGAGAAATGAAAACTATCAGTCAACATATGTAAAAATCACAAGTTATAAGTAATAAGAAAAAAATTAAATTAAAAATTACTTATATATACTTCATACCCATCAAAGTGACAAAGATAGTTAGAGACAGGAGTAATCTGTGTTGGCGGGCTATGAGAATGCAAACTCACTCATACAATGTTGGAACATGGAATGGCATAGATGTTCTGGAAAACAATTTGCAGTACTTTGAGAAAAGTCACTAAATTGGTCATATCACTAATTTTGCTCCCTGATTTGTATCATATAGCTCAAAGACAGAAAAGCCTTATATATGCCACATCAGCATTTTAGAGGCATGGAGGAAGTGAGAGAGAGAGAGACAGAGAGAGAGAGAGACAGAGAGAGAGAGAGAGACAGACAGAGAGAGAGAGACAGAGAGAGAGAGAGAGAGAGAGAGAGAGACAGAGAGAGAGACAGAGAGACAGAGACAGAGAGAGACACACAGAGAGACAGAGACAGAGAGACAGTGACAGAGACAGATAGAGACAGACAGAGACAGAGAGACAGAGAGAGAGACAGAAAATAAAAAAGAAAGGAAAAAAGTAAACAAAACATAAATTGGTGCCCATTGGTAGGGGAAATGACCAAATAAACTGTGGGATATGAATGTAATAGAATACCATTTTACCACAAACAACAACCACAACTAGCAAGTAGAAGTAGAGGAAATACACACACATACACACACATACACACATGTACACATGAATACCATAAGTTAAATTCCAATCAATTGTAATGACCAGTCTCAATTCTAGAGAACAGATAATGAAACACATGCCCCTTCTATCATTAGAGAGGTGAGGGTTGTGGGTACTGAATGTCACAAGTACATTCTCATACAGTCTCTATGTTATTTGATTTTTCTTAAGTTTTATTTTTGTCAATAAAAGGAAGATTTTGATGGGATGAGGGAGGGGTTAGCCATATATCAGAAAAAGTTCCTGAGAAAAGACAAAAAAGTAAAAAACAATTATGATTTTTTTCTCCAAAAAAGATCAAACTTATGGTTCCTGTCAGGAGCTTGTATTTCTGTGCAACCTTTCCAAATGAAGCTATAAGACCTTTGCCAAGTTTCTAGCTCTTTATGAGTTTTTCTATTGGAAAACAAGCTTCCACCTCTCCCAGCTGTATTACATACAAAATATATCAATATTCATAAGAGGCATTTTGGCTTAGTGGATGAAGGGACAATCTGGGAGAAAGGTCTGAGTTCCAGTCTGGCATGACTCTAGGAAAGTTAAAAATATTTCATCTGCATTGAGAGAGAGGAATGAAATTAGAGATTTGGAGAAAAAAAAAGTATGATGTTCCCTTTGACTTAAAGTGTGACAAGGGCAAGGTCCAGGCCTTCTAAATTGTGTCTCCTTTCTCTCCAGGGTCTACTCTGGACTTCTTCTACCATGCCCCAGAAACCTCAACATCCTGGAAGTTCACTTCAGCTCTCCCACAACTCTACCTCTGACTGGATAGCTTGGAGAGGTCCCCCAGGCCACAACTCATTCCTCACCAAGTTGCATTCCAGACTTGGACTTTACTTTTAAGTCCAGCACCACCACACTCACCACCCCCTCCTGGCCCCAACCCCAGATCCCCTTTATATGTTGTCTTCCTGCTTTAGGAGGCAGTGCAGGGATAGTCTTTCTCCTTGTCTTTGCATTCCCATTGCTTAGCTTGGTGGCTGGCACATAGTGAAGCATATAGTTTACCACATTGACTGATAGTCTCTTCAGGAGGTAAGCGCAGTATTATACATTGATTTGCTAAAATGTAGTCTTCCTGAGGATTCAAATGTTTCATTCTTTGTATGCAGATCTTTAGTGCCTAACAGTGCAAGACACACAGTAGGCACTAAATAAATGTTTGTTGATTGACTGGTTTAATTTAACTTCATTAAGTCCGTGGGACAAGCACTGAGAGATACAAAGGGATAACACACAGACTGTTCTTGAGGAATTTACCAACACAAAGGGTTGGTAATATAGACAATATTAACTGCTAATATAGAGAATATTAATAATAATATAGACAAATAACAAGAGAAATCTGAGGATGGAGTGGTCACTTTTAAATGGCATGGTTAAGAAAGGCATCAAAATCTGAGAATGGCATGATCACTTTGAATGAATGAACACAATTCCAATATCAGTCCTACTGCCATTCAGGCAAGAACATATGCGGAAGCTGCCCCAGCTTCCAGATAGGAAAGCCTGGGGACAGTGGCACTTTTGTCTTGCTCTAAAGGCACACTGTTGAGCTTAGAATGTTCCAGACAAAGTCAATATATCACTAGCATTTATGAAACCTTTCCTAATGTTCCAGACACTGTACTGAGCACTGGGAATACAAGTATTAGCAGAAAGACACATAGTCCTTGACCTCAAGAAGCTTACATTCTAATAGAGAAGATACACATGAAAAGGAGATGAAAGGGGGAGGAGGAGGAAGGTACCAGGCATAGGGCATGATGGAGAAATCCATCATGAAAGCTGGTGAGTCATGAAGAGAGGGCTGGTCTGGGTCCCTTCCATAAATGTAGTTTCTGGGAGGATCCATTCAATTATCAGCAGGAAGGGCCTCACAGGGTGAAGAGTGAAAGGCACAAATAAAAATTGTTTTGCTTGGCAGGTTATGGAGAGTAGTGAGGATATCTGCTACTCTTAGGATTGTGATTCATTTGATATAAAATGAGGTTGTTGAATTACAGCATGGGTTTTTTTAATATTTATTTTTTTCAACATTAATTTTTACAATATTTTGAGTTCCAATTTTTTCTCTCCTCCCTTCCCACCATGGCAACAGCAGGGGTTCTTAACACTTTTTTGCATTGTGATCCCCTTTGGCAGTCGATGAAGCTTACAAACCTCTTCTCAGAATGATGTTTTTCTATAATTGAAAGAAATGTCAATTTTCACTTAGATGCTAATGAAAATAAAGATGTAATTTTCTTTCCCCATCCAAGTTCACAGCTCTTCTCCCTTCCCTTATCTGTGGATCTCAGGTTAAGAACCTCTGAGCTAAATGAATTCCAAAGTCCTTTCCAATTTTAAGTCTTGAGATAATTGGAAATGAATTGATAGACTTTTCTTACCACCCCTTCCCTCAGCCTCCCTCCCATCTCCAGCACATATACATATGTACTCTGAGGAAGTGCGAATGTCTCTGGGAAGCAATGACTGAAGGGAACTCCAAGGTGGTTATAGAGTTAATGCAGCATGTGTTTCAAATCACAATGTGTTCAAAGAGCTTTTCTGTTTTTTAAATAAAGTTTGGGAGCCAGATGGATTCTGCCTCATCATCATAGCTCTTTAGAGAAGGCTCATCTAAATTCTAGGAGGAAGTAATTTAAAAGGCATTCACACCTTCCCTTATTACTTCCAACACCTTTTCTCCCCAGTCCCTCTTCACTGCTTTCTTTCTCTGCACAGACAAACCACTGTGGAGGGGAAGGAAATAGCTAGAAAGAGGGAAAAAAAATCTCTGCAGGCTCTCCATGGATGAATCACTGTCATTCCCTGACAATCACCCACAGACATGTGTCAGTTGCTCTGAGAGATCACCAGATCTCTTCCCCAAGGAACAACCTCTCCAAGCAGCAAGGCAGCCCCTTGGGCTGATGTCCTCAGATCCAAAAAATTGTTGCCAATTAACAGAGCTATGATCCTTGACCTGATCAACAGGAACTGCAAGCTGTCAGAGTAGCAAGATCAGGTTCTGTGTGTGTTTCCCAGTAGGCATGCTCTTTCAGTCAGGCATAATCTGTGACTGATGACTGGGTTGGCATCCTCTCCAACTCAGAGTAGCTTTCAATGGAAGCAGCCCACATGAAGTATGAATAAGTTACTGACTAGCATGGCTTATTGAATGAACACCACCCAGGAGGATCTTTCTATAGATTAGGAAAAAGGAAAATAACCATCATCAAATGGTTGGCTTCCAGCATCCTAGTGAGGGAAAAAAAAAGTTGTGTTTTTTAACCTCTAACCTATGTATCCCTAACCTCTAACCATCTCTGTAAAAGACAAAAAGGAAAAGGACTCATGTGTATAAACATATTTATGGCAACTCTATTATTGGTGGCATAGAAGTGGAAACTGAGGGAATGTCCATCAATTGGGGAATGGCTGAACAAGTTGTTGCATATGATTGTGATGGAATATGGTTGTGGTTTAAGAAATGATCAGCAGGATGCACTCAGAAAAACCTGGAAGGACTTACATGAAGTGATGTAAAGTGAAAGGAGCAGAACCAGGAGAACATTACACACAGTAACATCAATACTGTATGATGGTCTACTATAAATAACTTGGCTATTCTCAGCAATACAATGATCCAATACTGTTGTGTAGGATTTATGATGAAAAATGCTGTCAGTTTCCAGAGAAATAACTGGTAGAGCCTGAATGCAGATCAAAGATACTTTTTCTTTACTTTCTCTTTTTTTCTTGTTTTGTTTTTATTTGCATTTTCTTTCACTGAATGACTTTACATAGAAATGTTTTACATGACTACCTGTATATAATGTGTCAAATTGGTTGCTTTCCCAAGGGGTGGGGAAGGAGGAAGGGAGAGAATTGGGAACTCAAAAATTAGGAAAATAATGTTAAAATTGTTTTCACATGTAATTGGGAAAATTTTAAAAAATTAAGTAAGGTCAAAAAAATAAAGAAAAAGAAAGTAAAGGAAATCCCATCTCTGTCAGTATCTGCTTTGCCATGGAAAAACCATTTAAACTCACTATGCATTAGGTAACTATTTAAAATTACACATTATAAAGACATGTCATGATCTGTGGCCAATGAAATGACAAGTCCTTCATGTAGTGATCCTTGGGAAACCTCCTTTTCTTACTCAAAATTTATTCTTAAAAAGCAAGTACTGGAGTATTGTGCACAACCATTTAGGAAGTACATAGGCATGTTGAAATATGTCCAGAAGATGGTGACCGGAAAGGTAAGCAAATCTGAAACCATATTACACAAATATCACTTGAAAGGACATAGACAAGTTTAACCTAGATAAGAGATGATTTGACTGGGAAGAAAGGGGTAATGGTATGATGCAACTTTCCTCAAGCATTTGAAGTACTGTTATGTAGGAATGGACTAATTTCTCTTGGACCTGGATGATAGAACCAAGACCCATGAATAAAAGAGAGAGGGAAGAAGATGACAGCTCACTAGAAAAAAAAAATTTGAACAGTCCAAGTTGTCCACAAAGGAAGTGACTCCCTCTTTAAAACAGGCTTCACCAGATTTCCATAGGCATGCGCTCCACAAAAAAAAGGCTAAGAAATCTTATTTTAGAAATTGATTCTAGATAAAATGAAGAATGATTTAAGATAATAAAAGAGTTACACAGATATAGAAAACATATAGATAGACACCATGGATTAAACAGATAGACACCATGGATTACCTTCCTAAGCCAAATACTTGTATGTGTGTAATTTTTTTTTTTAAAGAAGGGCCATTAGCTGGTGAAAAATAAATATTAAATGAGGTAGCAGTTCTTAACCATTTCTGTTTCCCATACTACTTTGGTACTCTTATGAAGCTTATGGATTCCTTCTCAGGATTATGTTTTCAATGTATAAAATATTTAGAATCGCAAAGGAAACCAACAATTAATAAAATAAAAGTTTGTTGTTTTTTTTTCTCAGTCATGTTCATAGACCCCCTGAAATCTGTTTGTGAGAGACATTCTCATAGGGTTAAGTTCCCTTGCTCCAGGAGAAGTCATTTCCCTGTCTCTGGAGATCCTCAAAAGAAGCAGATGACCACCGATGAGGGATACTTCATAGTAAAATACTATTCAGTATAGTTTGATTTGGATGATCTCTGAGCTTCATTCCAACACTGAGATCCTGTGATTATAGAGAGTAATCCAGGCAAAAATTAAAAACAAAACAAACCAAAAAGAAGACATTTTTTCCATAGGTGTTTTCAGCACGCACCCCACCCTTTCCCCTGCCCCAGCCCATACCCAGTGAAGCCTTTCTCATTCACTATGTTACCTGTGGATGAGGCCTCATATTTTGGCATTATTTTGTGAAGTCCCTGACTCAGTATTCTTATGAACCACCAAAAAAAAAAAAAAAAGGATCAATTGTCAGAAGATTTTTGTCCTTCAGGAATACATTAGTTTCATTATACCTTCTAATGCACTATTTTTTGTTCTGTCCACTGAGGCCAGTCAGTCAATAAAAATGTCTACTAAAATAAAAGGCACTGAGCTAAGCGCTGGATACACAAAAAGGAGGCAAAAAAAGGTCCCTGCCCTTAAGGAGCTCACAATCTAATAGGAGATACAACAAAGAAGCAAAAATGCACAAACAAGCTATTTATAGGATAAGGAGGAAATAATTACAAGAGGGAAGGGACTGGAATTAAGTGGGGTTGGGAAAGGCTTCCTGCAGAAGAGGGGATTTTAGTTGAGACTTAAAGGAAGTCAGGGAAGCCAGGAAGCAGTTGAGAAGGGAGAGCACTAGGGGCAGCTAGGTGGCTCAGTGAATAGAGCACTGACTCTGCAGTCAGGAGGACCTGAGTTCAAATCCAGCCCCAGTCCCTTAACACTTACTAGCTGTGTGACCTCATTTCTCAAATATATATATATATAGGGAAGTGAAACAAATTCATAAAAATAAAAGCCATTCATCAATTGATAAATAGTCAAAGAATGTGAACAGGTAGTTTTGAGAAGAGGAAATCAAGGATATCAATAGTCATATGAAATGCTCTAAATCACCAATGATTAGAGAAATGGAAAATAAAATAACTCTGAGGTACCACTTTACACATATCAGACTGACTAATGTAATAGAAAAGGAAAATGACAAATGTTGAAGGTGATGTGAAAAAATACATACACTAATTCACTGTGATGGACTTGTGAACTGGTCCAAGAATTCTAGAGAACAATCTGAAATTATATCCAAAAAGCTATATATAAAACTGCATACCCCTTAAACCAACAATACTACTACTGGATCTATATCCTGAATAGATCAAAGAAAAAAGGAAAAGAACCTATATATACAAAAATATTTATAGTAGCTCCTCGTGTGGTGGCAAAGAATTGGAAATTGAGAGATGTCCATCATTTGGAGAATGGCTGAACAAGTTGTAGTACATGATTGTGAAAGAATATTATTGTAGCATAAGAAATAATGATAGAGATGGTTTCATAAAAATGTGGGAAGACTTAAATGAACTTACACAAAGTGAAGTGAGCAGAACCAGGACACTATAAACAGTAATAGCACTATTGTAGTGATGATCCACTGTGAAAGACTTAGCTACTTTTGATCAAGACAAAGATCCAAGATAAAACCAAAGGACTCATAATGGAAAATGCATCATCTACATCATCAAAGAGAAAATTGAGGGACTATGAGTGCAGATTGAAGGATATTTTTTCACCTTATTTTTGTTTGTTTTTTTTTGGAACATGGCTAGTATAGAAATATATTTTGTGTGACTTTACATGTATAACTGACATCATATTGCTTTGCCTCTCAATGAGTAAAGGAGAGGCTGGAAGTAGGGAGAGAATTTGGAACACAAAATAAAAAAAAATAAAAATAAATTAATTAGTCATATGAATCATTGGGAAGCAATATCTAAAACAAGGTTTCTTAACCTTTTTTTGTCATGGAATCTTTTGGAAGTCTGGTAAAACCTATGGATCCCTTTTCAGAAAATGTTTTTAAATGCATAAAATAAAACCACAGGGTACCAATTATATTGAAATACTATGATATATATATATATAAAACATACATATATACATACAAACATACACACATATATGGTTGTATATATACATATGCCATATATGTATATATTTCTACATAGGTATGTATATGCATATGTGTGTTGTATGTGTGTGTGCAGTTGTGGTTTTAAATCCCAACTTTTACCACCTACTGCTTATGTGACTAAGAAGTCACTTGTCCTCTCTAAGCTTTAGACATATCTTCCATAAAATGCTGAAGCTAACTCTTATACTATGTATTTCACAGGGTTTGTGTGAGGGAAAAAGCACTATAGACTGTAAAACATTTGAGAAATGCAAGCTCCATAAAAGAAACTGAAGAATCATTTCAGATGATAATCATTACACAGAGAGCTAGAAAAATAAAATGAACTACCTCTCTAGGTCAGATTCGTGTGGGTAGGGAGAAGGGTTGTTTTTTTTTACATCTCCAATAATTCTCTTTCTTTTAAATATGTAATTTTTTCACTTCCCAATTGCATCTAAATTTTTTTAAAAATAAGTTTTTAAAATTTTGAGTTTCAAATTCTCTCCCTCCCTTTTGCTCTTCCTGCACCCCATGAAAACCAAAGCAACATATCAATTATACATGAAAAATCATGTAAAACATATTTCCATATTAACCATGTTGCAAAAGGGAACACATACACACACAAAGAGAAAAATAAAGAAAGTAGAAAAAGTAGGCCTCAATCTGTACTCAGAGTTCATCAGTTTTCTCTCTGGGGATAGCACTTTTCATCCTGAGTCCTTTGTAATTGTCTTAGATCATTGTCTTTTATCAGAGTGGTTAAGTATCACACAATTGATGCAGTGTTGTTGTTACTATGTACAATGTTCTCCTGCTTCTGCTTACTTCACTTTGTGTCACTTTATGTAAGTCTTCCCAGGGTTTTCTGAAAGCATTCTGCTCCTCATTTCTTTATTCTATCACAACGATATACCACAACCTTTTCATTTATACCCCGATTGATGGACAGGGTAATGTTTCTGAAAAGAAGCTTCATTAGCTGTAAAATAATTTTCCAAAGTAGTTCTGACAATTAGCTAAAGCTCTAAAACAAAGACTCATTGAAAAGAGAGTTAGCCTTATATTTCCCAAGGAAGAGAATCTCAAAGGTCTTCCCAACATGACTGCTTTCCAAAGCATCATGGTCTTGGCTCTTAGCCTTGTCACTCTTTTCTTCTCCTCTCTCTTGTCCAGCACAGGAAAAGCAGGCCTACCATTTGGCTATTGCCATCTGGGGCTATCATTTAATGATTTTCAGCTTCCTTAAGTATTAGGCTAATCTTATACTGGGTTTAGTTTTGTTAGTGTTCTTTTTTTTTTTTTTTTTAAGCAATCAGGGGTGAGTAGCTTGCTCAAGGTTACATGGCCAGTTATTTCTGGGTGTGGTGATGAGTATCTGAGCCCGGGATTTGATCCAGGTCATCCCGACACTGGAGCCCTTGCTCTTACTCGCTGAGCCACCTGGCCACCCCTTTTGTTAGTGTTCTTGTGGCTCTGAGGGCCACTCTACCTTTTCTTGCCAAAAACATTCAGGCATGGCAACCCCCAGAAGATCTAATGATTGTCACTGTTTTAATCTATCATAAATACTGATTGTCCCTTTTAGAACCTATTCTTTGCTTTAGAGGTTTAGTTCTTGATGTTTTCTCTTATTTATTAGTGGAAGCTAGCTGCTCTTTTGTCCTATTTCAAAAGGGCTGATCTCTTTTACTGTCCACACCTAAGGAGTTCCATTTTCTGTGTGGTGGAGCTTTATTTTTCATCTCATCTGTTGAGCAAAGATAAATGACATGTCTGAGCTTAGGGAATAATCAAGTCTACTGGCTTAGGATTCTCAAATTCTTCTTTACTACTTATAGGACCTTTGAAACAGCATTAGGAGGAACCTGAAAGTTCATCTAATATAACCCTTCATTTTACAGAGGACAAAACTGAAGTCTTAGGATGATGAAATGAAGAGAATGAAAATGGGGGACTTGGTACCAAGCACAATCAGTACAGAGAAAAGAACTGAGCCTGAAATCAGGGAGAGGAAAACTAGAACTAGGGAGAGCTGTATTGTCTCTTATTGCAATGATCAACCTTTGTAATGATAACTTACAGTCATCCAAAATGGTCAGTTTCACTCAGTTTCAGAAGGCAGGGAAACACAATATATTTTAGATGGATTTCCATTAAAATGGCTTAAACAATAATAGTAACAATAATAATTATTTTATATTTATTATTTAATAGGTCCCTAGCTTTGTGCTCAGTAAATAAATCAAGCATTTTTAGTACCTATTATATACAAATACACATGTGTATATATGTATATGTGTGTGTAACCATATAAATCCAATAGGCATGAGTAATTAGCTTTTATCATAAGTTCCATAAGGGTAACATCACATTTAACCTTTATATTTCACCTAGAACCCAACTTGGCAAATGGTGGGCTGGTGGACTTGTGATTTCATTGGAATTGGGAATTCACTGGAATAGGTGTGAAAACTCTTTCTAACCCTGAAGACTGGAAGGTGCCCTGTAACCTATAGTCTTGGAGTATGCGTGTGCATGTAAATTTATGTTACATACATATATATACATGCATGTATATGCATGCACACATATGTATGCACATATATGCTCTAAATATACCCTTATCTAGATCTAGACAGAGTTCATGGAGCCCAGGTTAGAAAATCTCTTAGATAGTTATTCAGGTTTTGCATACAGAAGGTACTTAATGTGGACAGCTAGGTGGTACAGGGGTTAGAGTGAAGGCCTGGAGTCAGGAAAACTTGAGCTAAAATTTGACATCAGGCATTTACTGTCTACGTGACCTTGGACAAGTCACTTAACCCTGTTTGCCTCAGGTTCCTCATCTGTAAAATGAACTGGAGAAAGTCATGGCAAATCACTTCAGTGTCTTTGCCAAGAAAACCCTAAATGGAGTTGAGAAGAGTCAGACATAACTTAAATAACTGGACACAGGTGTTTAATAAATTTATTGAATCAAAAAAGGGCTTTATATGCCAGGCTAAAGAGTTTAAATTTTATCCTATATATAACGAATAGCCTCCAAGAATTAGAGAAGTAAAATGGAAAAAAAGAAAGTGAAGTTGTAGAACATACCTCTCAAGCCCTGAGCATCTGGTCAGCTACTTGTTATCTGACATTGGGATATACACTTAATTTCTCTTTGACTTGTTTTTTTCTTCATAATTTTAAGGGATTGAGCTAAAGGATTTTTCAAGTCCCTTCCAATTCTAATGCCAACATTTATGGCTTTACATTTGTATTATAATGGAGTGCAGATTTCTCTGTTATCACCCTTTTATCTCCTATGCCTAGAAAAGAAGTCTCAGGTTTTTTTTTAGTCACCTTGTAGACATATGCGTGTATATGTATAATATAGACATTATAACATAAATTATATAAATATGTACATACATGTGCACATATACATGTACATTTTGTTTCCCATTACACTCTAATCTCTTTGTGAATGCTAAGTGTCACAGTAAATGCTAAGTGTTGGACAAGGCCTGGAGTCGGGAAAACTCATTTTTGTGAGTCCAAATCTGACTTTAGACACTGAATAGCTGTGTGACCCTGGGCAAGTCACTTAACCTTTTTGGCCTCAATTTTTTTATCTGTAAAATGAGCCAGAGAAGGAAATAGCAAACCACTCCAGTGTCTTTGCCAAGAAAATCTTGAATGGGGTCACAAAGACATGACTAAAACAAACGCACAACAAAAACCTTGTATTCCTAGTGGCTGGCACATAGTAGTCACTTGATAAATGCTTGATGGTTGATTTATTTACTGAGGACAAACCTAGGCAATTAATGACTAATAAATTGATGTCTGGATAAGATACAGAAAATCTAAAAGACAATGATCTAGCAAAAGAATGTACTTTCAAAAGTACATTAGTTCATTCCAGGACATTAGTTCATTCCAGAACATCAAGTAGTCATTTTCAGTAGTTACACAGTGTTAGTAATACCATACTCTGCGTTCTTTTTGTTTATGCTTTGTTTTCACATTACAAATATTTACAGATGAGTACCACTTAAGGAGAGATCTCTTATAACAAACTGAAACAGTTAAATAAAGCTTATCATACAGTTACTTCGTCTGAAAATAAAAGCAATATTTCACATCAATAGTACCTTCCATCTCTTTTTTTTTCTAAAAAAATAAAAGGAATGTTTTTTTTTTTTCTCCTCCTTCCTGCATCCCATCTTCTTGGGAAATAAAAGAAAAAGAAAACAAATTTCTAGCAAAAATATGCATAGTCAAGCAAAATAAATTCCATTAAAGGCTGTATATCATACACATATGCATAAATATATCTATCTGTAAAATTCTATCAATGGTTATATTATATCTATTTATATATTTTCCATCAATGATACATATCTCTGTGTGTATATGTGTATTATTCTGCACCTTGAATCTATTACCATGTCTATTACCAATCTATTAGCATGTTTTACAATTAATCTTCAGAATTCATGAATAGTCATTATATTGATCATAATTTAATACATAATTAACATTTATTGAACACCTAGTACATGCTGAGCACAACATTTACAGTAAAAGGAAAATACAGTCCCTGCCTTCTACTACCTTGTAGAGAGATATACAAGAACTTTAAAATAAATGACATTAATAAGCTAGGACAACTCCCAGAGGAGTGACCAGGATGGTGTTAAGGGGAAGACGGCATATTGTTATCAACTGAAAGGAAGGAGAAGAGAAGACTGAAGGTGCCTTCACCCTATAGTTGTCTGCAGGTATTTGAAGGGTTATATGGAAGAGGAATTAATCTTGTTCTACTTCTCCCCAGAGGATGCAATTAAGAACAAGGGTGCAAGGTACAGACAATGCAGACTTAGGCTCTGTGAAAAGAAACCTCCTGCCCAATTAGAGCTATCAACAACCTCTCCCTCATTGGACTTAAGTAGAAGATGCTTGATCACTTCTTTTTTTTTTTTGGAGGGCAATTGGGGTTGTGACTTGCCCAAGGTCAGATGGCTAGTTTTTTTGTGTGTGTGTGTGTGTTAAGTGTCTGAGGCTGGATTTGAACTCAGGTAGTCATGACTCCAGGGCCAGTGCTCTATTCACTGCACCACCTAGCCACTCCTTGCTTTATCACTTCTTAAAACTGTTGTAGGGTAGATTCTAGGACAGACTGGAAGAGATGATAAACTTCTTAATGAGAGTACATAAAAGGGACAACATTAAATTGGATTTTGAAGTACTTTTCTTTTTCAAAAAGTCACATCATTTTATACTCAGATATGATTTAGCATCATAACTATGAGCCAAGTAAACCCTCTGGACAGTGCATTGTAGACACCGAATAAATATTCATCTAAAGGTTAAAACAGTGAAACATATACTCAGTGAAACAACAATTTAATTACTTGATAGTTTGATTTATAAGGTCACCAAAATTTATTAAGTATATGTTATTTATGAAGCATTGTGTTATTCCTTAGTCCTACAAAGGTCTTTTTTTAATGATAATTTCTGCTGCTAGAAACACATAGTCAATTAGGAAGAAAGGCTAAACCCTTGAGAAAATAGCCAATCTCTTCTTGGACTGAGTAGTTAACAGAGTATACTAAAAAAAAAAAAAACTGGCACATCCAATCTCTGAAAACAGAAAAGCAATATTGGCTTTTGGTAGGGGAGGGAGTTGAATCTACTCTGAGTGTAGGAAGCTAGGTATACCTTCAGACTTCACCATCCCATTATCTGAGCAAAGAATGATCCAAAGGGTCATTAGGGACAAAAATATAGACCAGGGAGGGAAATGGATTATTGAGATAAGAGAAAAGAATGCCAATCAGTGACTTAGAGTTATAGAATTTGTGGTTGAAAGGATTCTCAGTTCAACCCCCTCATTTTGCTTTTGAGAACACTGAGATCCAGAATGGAAGACTGAAGTACCCAATATAATTTGGCTAATAAGTAGCATAGCCAAGATTTAACCCCAAGTCTTCTGACTGCAAATCTACACTGCTTGGTACAGCAATAAGAAAAAAAAATTGCTGTTTGAAAGCATTTTTAGAAGCATTTAGGTAGCCCAGTGGATAGAGTGCCAGATATTCAATCAGGATAATCTGAGTTCAAAGTTTACCTCAGATACTTACTAGCTGTATGACTGATCCTGGGTAAGTCACTGAAATGCTGTCTATGTCAGTTTCTTCATCTGTAAAATGAAGATAAGTACAGCCCCTATCTTATAGGGTTTTTGCAAGCATCAAACAAGAAAACATATGTAAACATGATATAAATGTGTCCAGCTATGATGATGATAAGAGACAGTTAGGTGGTGCAGTGGGTAGAGTGCCAAGCTAGGAGTCAGGAAGACCAGAGTTCAAATCTAGTCTCAGATGTGTGACCCTGGGCAAGTCACTTAACCCTGTTTGCCTCAGTTTCCTCATTTGTAAAATGAGCAAAGAAGGAAATGCAAACCACTCCAGTATCTTTGCCGAGAAAACCCCAAATATGAGGTCACAAAGAATAAGACATAACCGAAATGAACAACAATATGATGATGATGAGGAGGAGGAGGATCGCCACCGCCATGATGTTGGCAGCTATCACATCACAAGCTTTCTGATATTTCTCTCTGACTTTAGTGTCAGCAGGACTAGAATAGAACAGATATGGAAAGCTAGAAGGCACAAGATAGACTGTAGACCCCAAAGCATCTCATTATCAAGATTTCAGGCTCTGACATTTTCTAGCTATGGAAGTATGGAGAAGCTACTTAACCTCTCTCAGCTTCAGTTTACTCAACTGTAAAGTGGGACAATTAGCAAGTGTACCTCTTTAACCTCTCATGGTTATAAGCCTGAAAGTGCCAAACAAAAGTGTGTTAAGCTCTTATATAAGGATTAATATCTAACAAGTTGCTCAGACATTCTTAAAGGCTTTCTTTCTCCTGTATCAAGATATCTAGAGCTGGGGGCAGCAAGAGTGAAAAGGACCATGAAATAAGCATATTTAACGTGAACTTGATTATAATTAGAGGTCAAGGATTGTTCCCTCTTAAGAACTGTATGGGCAGAACCCATATCACCAAATAGCTTTCCCCTACTTATAATTATGCACAATTCTGATAATTGCAATTTTGTCTGCCACCCAATTCTCAGTACAGAATTTTCTGCTGAGTATTCTAAGGGGTATAGCCCTCTGTTCCTCTAAATTGGCATGTCCATTATTATACTTCACTGAGGACTATTTTTCTCTGGACAGTTTTCTTTACCTCTGAGCTTAATTTCCCTTCAGAAGTCTATAGAGCCTTTGGCCACATTGTTTGTAGATATTCAATTTGCTCATCACTGTTTAAAACCTGTGGCTGTGTGCTTTGTGGCCCATCAAAACTTTCTGGTCTTTTATTTTGCCCCCTCAAAAGCCTTTCAGAAAACTACCAATCACTGGAGAAAATTATCCCACTTCAGTCAAAGTTTTTTTTAACCATGAGAAACCAAATGGAGAACAGCCACTCAAATTAGTCACTTATTGCTAATGCTGGATGGTATTCTGGGGCTTATCTAGCTGTATCTACTAATTTTACAGAACAGGAAATTGAAAATCAGAGAAGGAAAATTATTTTCCTATAGTCACAAAAGTACTTAATGACACAGTTAGGTTTAGAATTGAATACTCCTGACTCCTAGCCCAGTACTCTTACTACAGGTGATAGAATTGGAAAGATCTGGATTAAAATTCCTCTCACTATCACTTACCTGAGCCTTCAATTTCCTCATCTGCAAAATGGGTATTATGGTACGTGCAGAACCTACCTTACAAGGTTGATGTGGAGCTCATAGGAGGCACTACCAAATCAAGTCAACAAGCATTTATTAAATATTTGCTCTATGCTAGAGTATAGTTAAGCATTGGGGATACAAAGAAAGACAGATATGTGGACCCTTTCCACAAGGACCTCACATTCTAATTAGGAAGCAAGATGCAAACAGCTATATAGATACAAGTTAGATAGACCCAGAAGATAAATGAGAAGTCACCTAAGAGGGAAAGCACTAGTGGTGATCATGGGGTGGGAAAGGATTGAGAAAAGCTTACTGTAGAAGATGGGATTTATTTTAAGTCTTAAAGAAAGCTCAGATATGAAGAGAGAGATTTGTAAAATGTTTTGCAAATGTTAAAGTGTTATATAAATACAGTTATTATTATTATTCTGCAACACAACACTCCATGACACTGTTATTTAAGTTTTCATCAAGGGTAGCATAAAGAATGGACAGTCTCTACCTCCTACCACTAATTTCCAACCCTTCTTGCCCCTCCACATACAAATTTCTCTTAACTTCAGCTAGAAAAGGAAGTGCTACTCTGTTTCCTCTCCCTTTTTTCCCCACAACTACTTGAAGCACATCTCCTACCCTAACCCGCTTCAATTTTCTTTTCTTGGCTTAAAGAATAATGAGAGTTGAGGTAGCCAAGAGCCTGTAGGAGAGGGGAGTGCTGTGTGTGTGTGTGTGTGTGTATGGGGACAGGATAATAATCCAGCACAGCTTCATGTGTCAAACGCTATAACAATAATAATCGTTTCAGGGTCATATTATCAGGACTGGCATCCTGGAAAAAATGAAACAGCAATAAAGTGTTTCTCTTTCAAGGAAAGGTCGCTCAGATTTTCCATAGTTACATTGTGTTTTTTAAAGCATGCATAGTGACACACAATATCTTTTTGGAGCATACCTTCTCATGTGCCTAGAATAATTTGAGGATCCAGCAGGAAGTAGATCTTTATTCCAAAGATCCTGAAAACTACTCTGCAGCCACCTTTGCTGGTGCAACTACCTGTAGTGTGAGCCCTCTGCACGTGGGAGCATTTTAAATCCTTTCTGTGCTACTATCCGTGACCCAAGGTGTGCCATAGGGACTAGTTTGCTTACTGACAAACAAGAGAAATTTTTCAGCTGCACATGCAACATTTATTGATATCTTCAAATTCTAATTAACTTATACATTCTCATTGGTCTTTACCTTTACTTCTATATAGACATTTACATCTACATGTATGAATGATTTATATATAGAGGCAGCTAGATGGCTCAGTGGATAGAGCATTAGGTTTGGGGCCAGGAAGACCTAAATTCAAATCCAGCCTCAGGCACTTACTAGCTTGTAATCCTGGGCAAGTCACTTAGCCTGTTTGCCTTAATCCACTGGAGGAGGAAATGGCAAACTGCTCTAGTATCCTTGCCAAGAAAACCCCATGGACATTGTGATCCATGGTATCACGATGATTCAGAGCTGAACACTTGAACAGCAACAACAATTTATCTGTATTATAATAATTGGTACATAATATAGCACTTTGAGATTGGCAAAGTGCCTTAAATATCTTATCTGATATTATCCTCATGACTGCATTGTGGTGTAAGTATTACTATTATCATCTCAGTTTTATGAGGAACCTTAGGTTTAAAAAGGGTAGATCACTTCTCTAGGGTCACACAGCTAATAAATGTCTGAGGCAGGATTTGATCTCAAGTCAATTCCATAAGCATTTATTAAGCACTTACTACCTGTCATATACTATGCTAAGCACTGAGAATACAAAGAAAGGTTAAAACAAAACAAACCAGCAGCAACAACAACAAAACCCAATCAGTCCATGCTCTTAAGGAACTGACACTCTAACTGGCAGACAATGTGCAAAAAAAAATTTTTTTTTATACCCTTCTGTATAAACAAGATCTATGCAAGAAAAACTAGGGCCAATCTCTGGGGGAAATAAGGAAGATTAGCAAAAGCTTCTTGCAGAAGGTGGGACTTCAGGTAAGCCTAGAAAGAAACCAGGGAAGCCAGGAGGTAGACATGAGGAGTGAGAGAATTCCAGACGTGGGTACCAGCTGTGAAAATTGTCAAAGTTGGGACACAGTTTGTCATGGTTGTAGAACAACAAGGAGGCCAGTGTGGAAAGAGTGGAAAGGCAGGAAAGCGCCAGGTTGTGAGGGACTTTAAAGCCAGTTTGTGGAATACAGAGGTGATGTGGTCAGATATAAAAGGTCAAATTGATAGCTAGTGGAGCATGTATTGGAATGGGGAGAGATTTGAGATAGGGAGAAGAACCAGGAATCTATTGCAATAGCTATATAAGGAGGGACAACATAGCAGCTGTGTCAAAGCAGAAAAGGGAGCATCTACAAAAAAATGTTACAAAGGTAGAAATTACAGGACCAGGCAACATATTGTACATGCAGGGGTGAGAGAGTGAGAAGCTGAGAATGACCCCACATTGCAAACCTGAGTAACTGGGAGGCTAGTGGCACCCAAGACAGAAATAAGGAAGTTAGGAAGAAGGGAGGATTTGGGGGAAAAGATAATGAGAGCAGTTTTAAATCTGTTACATTTAATATGTTTATGAGTCATCCAAATAAATAAATGTGAGATTGGAAGTCAGGAACCTGGGCTAGACAAATAGACTTGAGAATCATTTGCAGAAAGATCTTAATTTGAACTCAAGACTTTCTAACTCCAAGACTAGCACTCTATTTATGGGACTGCCATGGCTACCTCAACATTCCAAGAAGAAAGGTGTTTAGATGAATTACTCCAGATTCATCCCTTTCACCCCAGTCATCTAGTCACCATTAGAGTTGAGGTTCTCATTTCCCCTTGTATAGACTATTTCATCAACTCCCTAATTGAATTCCCAGTTTTCAGACTTTCCCTTCTTCAACTCATCCTTCACATAGATGTCAAAATAATTTTCCTAAAGCACAAGCCTGACCAAGTACTCTTACACTCAAGAACTTTCAATGGCTTCCGATTGCTTCCAGGATATTGTAACTATATCTCCTTAGTTTGGCATCTGAACCATTCCATAGTCTATCACAAATGTGCTAATCACAACTGATATCCAAAAGAACATATCTCAACATCTATGACAGCAAAATGGTGTCATTTTCTTCAAAACTCATCTTCCTGAGTTCAAATCTGGCCTCAGACACTTACCAGTTTTGTGACCCTGGGCAAGTCACCTAACCCAGTTTATCTCAATTTCCTCACTTGTAAAATGAACTGGTGAAGGAAATGGCAAACCACTCCAGTATTTTCACCAAGAAAATTCCAAATGGTGTCTGTCATGAAGAGTCTGACAGGACTGAAAAAAACACCTCCACAACCACAATAAACTTTATGTCCATCTCTACAGTCAAACACACCCAGAGTCCTCTCACACATAGATCTAGTAGGTAGGGATTACATTGGTGTAATGGGAATGTAAATTTTTAAGATCTTCTCTGCCCCTAGGCTAAAGTGCACCTGGAGCCTGGGGTGGGAGGCTTGTTTTTCAGTAGATACTTCTTGATTGGCCAGTGGGTCAATAAGGTTGTTACATTCTCTGAGCCAGGAGAAGGCTATATAAGCCCTGATGTGTAGCTTTGTTTTGGGGCTCACTTTGAGAAGTGTTCTGTGATTTGATGAAACTCTGGGAAGCCGTTGTTGAGAGTCCCCCGGCTTTGAAAAACCCAGATGTTGAAACCCAGATGTTGATTTGGTATGGATGTAATGGTTGGACAGTTTGGAAACTGTCTACCTGATCTGTTTCTCTGTCTTGATAATTCTGTATAATCTGAAATTCGGGGTGCTGACCTTTTTCCCCTGAACTAGGTAAATGATACATATTTGACTGATTAAAGTAAGCCTGTTAACCCATTTTGAGTTTCTTTCCTTTAACAAAGCAGATCTAAGAACCTGTGTTGGCAGCCCACCCTGGGGATGCTGGGATGCTTGCTGCTACAATTGGAATTAAGCCAAAAAGGAAAATAGAATATGCCGTATTTAATTTATTATTATTTTTACTAATAAAATTAAATAATAATTATTAATTAAATACATTATTTATATAAGTAATTATAATAATTTAAAAATAATAAAATGAATTAAATTAAACTTATTATTTAAAATATTAATTCCTTATTTGTCACCTGGAATTTATACTAAAATTTATAATGTCACAGGGTCAGAGAATTAAAAGCTCAGAGACCTTCAAGATAAGACATATAGTCACAGAATCTAAGAATTTAACAATTGGGTGAGACTTTAAAGCCATATAATTAATCCTCTATATTTGAATGAAAAATCCTTTTTAATACATCCCTGAGAAGTGACCATTTATTTTATGCTTGATGATCTCCACTGGTGGGGGTGGGGAAGGGCCAAACTTAACACCTCTTATGGCAATTTATTCTACTTTTGAATATCTCTAATTGTATGGAAGTTTTTCTCACATTGGCCTAAATCTGTGTCTGTGAAATTTCCACTAACTGCTCCTAATTCTCCTCTCAAGGTTCAAGCAGGACAAGGTTAATCCCTCTTAGAGAAGATAGCCTTTCAAATTCTTGAAAACAGAAGATTTGGCTCCCCTGAATCTTTTCTCCCCCCCCCCCCAAGATAAACTCCCTGATTCCTTCAACTAAAATTAATATGGAATGTTCTCCTGTCTCCTCACCATCCTGTCTATGCTATTTTGGATGTATTCCCACCTTGCCTGTAGTGCTGGACAGAGATTTGACCTTAGAGGAAGACAGATATGAATTTAAGTCCTATTTTTGACACACTATATGACCCTGGGCAAGTCACTTAACTTCTCAATGATCTAACAACTCTCTAAGACTATAAATTTCAGAGAAGGTGCCAACACTGTTAAAAGGAATTTCATTAGTCAAGAGTTCCTTTAACCAATAAATTATAACTCTAGCCAAGGTTTATGTTATCTGAAAATTTGAATCAAACAGGGAGTGATAGTACACTATTTGGATCTTAATTTTCTTGTATATAGATAAAAAATGGAGTGTAGTACAGAATGGTTTGAACCACATACCTCAAAGATATTAATGGATCTATGTTAACTTGTAGAAAAGTTAATAGTAGAATGGTACAAGACTCTGTCCCTAATCTTTTTCTCTCTGAAACTTCCACACTTTGGAGCCTTGTTCTCCTAATTGGTGACTGCCTTAAGTGGCCTACTCTATCAAGTCAGGCTGACTATAGTCATGTTTCACTTTTCTCCCTGGACATCTACTAGTCAACTTTCTTGCCAATGCACACCTGTCCCCCATGTTGCCTCCTCTTCTCCTGCTTTTCAGTCTTGGACCCATCAGATCAATATTGCCATTGTTACTGATGTCAATCCATTTCTCTATGGCTTCTCTTGCCATTTCTATTTCTTTTCAAACCAAAATATAACTCCTTGGATATCATTGCATTATATATGTTATCTCCCTCTATTACAAGGGTTTTTGGTGTCGTAGACCTCCCTCCCCCCCCCCGCCCTTTTTTTTTTTTTTTACCATTATGGTCTTTATTTTGGCAAAATGGGGAAGCCTATGAACTCCTTCTCTGAATAACATGTTCAAATGAATCAAATAAAATACTTACATTTATTTACAAAGGAAATCAATTACACTGAAATACCTTTATCAAAGTATTTTTAATAGTTCATAGGCCCCAGGTAAAGAATCCTGCTAATTGAAATTGGACCATTGATTTCCTTGTCCTTGAAGGAAGGGAATGTTTCCATTTTTTTTCCTATTTTTATACCTCCCCCCTCCCCCCAAACTCAGCACAGTGCTTGGCACAAAGGAGCACTTTTTATTCATTGATTTATTGATTGAATAATCATTCTGTCCTTCTCAATTACTTGCATGATGACACACAGGGTTTATTTTTCAAGTCTATGAATGATAAAAAGCTGGAAGGATTAGCTAGTATTCGGGATGAAGAAATTAAACCTCAAAAAGATCTAGAAAAGGTAGAATAATAGACTAAAATTAGAACATTGACATTTAATAATTATAAATGTAAAGGCCTGAAATTACCTTCAAGAAAGCTATTATATAAGTATAGGACAAGAGTGGTGTACCTAGATGACAGCTCATGTCAAACAGACCTAGGAGTCTTGGTCGATTGCAAGATCAACATAAGACAACAGTGTGATCTGGCTGACAAGAAAGTAGATGCAATGGGGCGGCCAGGTAGCACAGCGAGTAAGAGCACTGGCCCCAGTGTCAGGATGACCTGGGGATCAAATCTGGGGCTCAGACACTTAGCACCCACCCAGAAATACCTGGCCATGTAACCTTGAGCAAGTTACTTAACCCCAATTGCTTAGGGGTGGCCAGGTGGCTCAGCGAGTAAGAGCACAGTCCCCCATGTTGGGATGACCTGGAGATCGAATCTGGGCTCAGATATTTAGCACCACACCCAGAAATAACTGGCTGTGTAACCTTGAGCAAGTTACTTAACCCTGATTGCTTTAAAAAAAAGTAGATGCAAGCTGAGGCTGTTAACAAGAGCATAATGTCTGGGAAATTACTGCCCCATTGTACTGTGGTCAGTCCTCTGGCTAGATCATATGCAGATTATGTTGTTCAATTATGGACATCATGCTTTAGATTGGACATTGACAAACTGGAAAACCTCAAGGGGAGGGTGACTAGGATATCGAGAGGCATTAGAATGAGTTTGTGTGGCCAAAGGATTAATGGGTAAAACTGTGAAAAGGCAGATTTTGGCTCAATATCAAGATGAAAATATATCCAAGCAATTAGCAAAGCTCAAAAGTGGAAAAGGCTTTCTCAGTAGGCAGTGGGTGGTTAAATAAGAGAAGACTCTTAGCATAATCTTGATGATCATTTGTTAGGTATATATCCTGAGTATCTATTGTTGAGTTTGAGTTGTCCAGTAGGGAGTTAGTGATTAGAGCTCAGGAGAAAAATGAGTGCTGAACATGTAAATCTGGGAGTCATCTGCATAGGAGACTGTAATTGGACCCATGGGAGCTGAGGAGTATTCCTATTTATCTTTGCATTGAAATTGAATAACGAAGAGGTCCATTTCAGCACTGAATTTTTATTATTCCTTGAAGTAAATAGTACAGTATCATCGAAGAGTTTATAATCTAAACCAATATAAACTTGCTCACTTGATAATACAAGTTTTTTTTTTTCTTTAATGTTTCTAGTATTTATGTTTTCTTTTCTTTCCATTGGATGGCAAGGTCCTTCAGGGACAAGGCTTTTGGGAAATAAAGCACTGAATATTACAGGGGCAAGGGGATATCTCCCTAATTAGAAAACAGAATGGTATAGTGGAAAGATCAGTGGATTTGGGGTAAGAAGACTAAGACTCATGTCCTTGCTCACATCCTATTTCTTAACTTAGTGACTTTTGGTACTTAATTTCACATTAATGAGTCTCTGTTTCCTCACCAATAAAAAAGGGTAGTTAGACTGGGTGAGCTCTGAAAGAGGCCCTATAGCTCTATGATTTTACTGTTAGCATCCTGAGTAGCTATCACTGCCAATGTCATAAGTATCACCTGTTATCACATTGCCTTCTAGGTCTCAAATACACTCGATATCATACCTCATTTTTTCCTCCTTTACTCCTACCCTGGAAAATGCAGCCCTTCTCCTTGGCAAGGTCAATTCTGTTATTTGTCATCTTGGTTCTATGCCATCCTCTCTCTTGTAAGAATGGTCCCCCTAGGGACAGCCATGTGGCTCAGTGAGTAAGAGCACCGGCTCCAGTGTTGGGATGACCTGGGATCAAATCCGGGCTCAGATACTTAGCACCACACCCAGAAATAACTGGCCATGTAACCTTAAGCAAATTACTTAACCCCAATTGCTTAAAAAAAATGTGCCCCCTTTTTCTCACTATAGTCTTCAACCTTTCTTAATGCACTGGCTTCCCTATTGTCAAAGAATGCTCCAAGATGCCACTTATAAATATTCACTTGATTTTGTAATCTTTTCAAGCTATCATCCTATATCTCTCATTTTCACACTTAAAATCCTGGAAAATGTTAGCTACACTCTGTCTCCTTACTTTGCAGTCACTTTTCAACTTCTTCACACTTTTTCCTGACGGACGGTAGCTTATAAGCCACCCCACTATTAAATTGAAACTGCTTTTTCCAAGGTAATTGACAATCTTCTAGATGCTCAATCAAATGACTTTTTGTCAGTACTCATTCTTCTTGACCTGTCCACAGTTTTTTTACATGCAATGACTACTTCCTACTCATACTCTCATCTCCCTGAATTTTTGTTATACTGCACTCTCCTAGTTCCCTTTTGACCAGTCCTTCTCAGTCCTCTTTAGGACTGTCATCCATACCCTGTCCCTGTGAGAATATAATCCAGTACTCTATCTTAGAAAATCTCCGGTCTCTGTCGGTCTCTCTGTCTATATCTCTGTCTCTCTCATAATTGGTTTCTATGAATTCAATTATGATCTCCTATGCAGATGACTCCTCATTTTAAAAATCCAGCCCCTATCTATCTCCTGAATTCCAATCACCAGCTACTTACTGGATATCTCAAATTTAACAGATTCAACTTAGAACTTACCTTTCTTCCTAAATCCCTCTGTTCTTCAGAATCTCTTATTTCTGTAGAAGGCAATGCCATCCTTTCAGTCACTCAGATTTCTCATGTTGGAATCATTCTCTATTCTTTGCTTTCCATCACCCAGCACCAAACCCTACATCCAACAGACTGCCAAGTCTTTTCCATTCTACCTGCATATCGTATCATCTCTTATATTTCTTCCATTTTATCTACTCACACAACCATCAATCTAGTTAATTCCTTTATCACCTATTGCTGAACTATGACCTTAATGTCCTAATTAGTCTCTGGACCTATCTCTCTACACTTCCTCTATCTTCAGTCTGTCAAATCAATATACCCCAAAAACAAGACTGGTTATGTTAATACCCTGCTCATAAAGCTTCAGTGGCTTCCTATTACTTATAGAATAAAACATAAACTCCTCTGGCTTATAAAGTTCTTGACAATTATGCTCCAGGTTAACTTTCCATGCTTATTGTGTATTACTCTCCTTCATAAATATTACATTTTATCCTAACTGCCTTATTTACTGTTTTCTAACAAAAATATTACATCTCCTACTTCTGGGTCTTTTCATAGAATCTCATTCATAATCTTAAACTCTTCTTCTTGAAATTCCTAGTTGACTTCAAAACATACTTTGGGTGCTGTATCTTCTTACAGGAGACTTTCCTGATCCTAGTCTAGGTATCAAGGCTTCTCCCAACAGCCCCTTTATACATTCATTCGATTTTTATTTTATATAGAACTGCCTATGTATGTTATATTTTCCTCTTAGAAAGCTTGAGGGCACCATGGATAGAGCTCTGGGCTTGGAGTCATGAAGACTTGAATTCAATCTGGCCACAGACACTTAACTAGTTTGGTGACACTGGGCAAGTCACATAACCTCTGTCAGCCTCATTTTCTTCATCTGTAAAATGGGGGTTATAATAGCCCCTACCTCCCAAGATAACTGTGAGAATAAAATTAAATAATATTTATAAAATTCTTAGTATAGTGCCTGGCACATAGTAGGCACTATATAAATATTAGGTATTATTATTATCATTAAAATGACTATTTTCCATTTTATTTGCAAGAGTGTTCATGTACTATGACTTTAGGATTACTTTTAAGAATTGTATTTTCAATCTATCACTTTTGATCAATTTTCATTGTTTGTATTGAGCTAGAAATTCCCCTGAAAGCCCACACAATGGCAAATCTTCATTAAATATCTTTTTAGAAAAGCTTTCTTCTTATTTGGGGTATTCAATTACTGTTGGGTTTTAGAGATGAAGCATGGTAAAATAGGACCAATGCTAGATTTGTCATCAGAGAACCTGGAGTTTGAATCCGGGCTTTACCACCTACAACTTCCTTGGACGATCTTGGGTATACCATTTAATCTTTCTGAGCCTCAGTGCTCTCATCCATAAAATAAGTAGGTTGGTCTGCATAACCCTGAGGTCATATCCAGCTATAAATTCATAATCCAATGTTGTCTGTGGGTTAAAGATCCTGTGTTATTTGCTAAAAACGGGCAATGGGGGCAGCTATATTCTCTTGGAATAGTGCCCTAATATCCCAATACCCAGGAATGGAGTAGATACTTGGTAAATGTTTAAAATAAATGAAACAAAAAAAGGAGTAGGTAGATGTATGAATACTATGGCAACATTAACACTGAGCCATTCCTATCATTTTTTTAAACATAGCTTCCTAAGATTTTCTAACTAAAACTATTCAACCAATCTTCAGAAGTCTATTCATTAGTGGTCACATTGTGGTAACATTTCATTTTCTTCTCTACTTCATCTTCCAAATCAAAATTTGTGTCATTTTATCATTTTAGACATTCATTTGTAGCAACCATAAAACAATAGTGTCACATAGACATGATTCCTGGAATGACAACAGTAGGTATGCAGGTATGTGGTTTGGTCTTTTTCAGCTGTGTACAGCTCTTTGTGATTTTGAGGTATTCTTGGAAAAGATACTGGATTGGTTTGCCAGTTCCTTCTTTGACTCATTTTACAGATGAGGAAACTGAGAAAAACAGGGTTAAGTGACTTGTCCAGGGTCAAACAGGTAGTGTCTGAGGCCAGATTTGAACGTAAGAAGATGAGTCTTCCTGATTCCAGCCCTACCTTTTATCCACTGAGCCACCTAGCTGCCCTCTGTATGTATGTAGTCAGCCAATTAGCAAGTCAATAAATATTTGTTACATACTTACTACATACCAGACAGCACGTTAAGCAATGTGGTTACAAAGAAAGCCAAAGGATAGTCCTTGCCTTCAAAGAGTTGTCAATATAATAGGGGAGAGAAAATGTAAACAATTATGTGTAAACAAGTTGTATGCAAGATGAGTGAGAAAGAATCGTCTGAAGGAACTAGAATTAAGAGGAACTGAGAAAGGCTCCCTGGAGAAGGTGGGATTTTAGGTGGGACTTGAAGGAAGCCAGGAAAGGCTGGTGGCACAGATGGAGGGGGGGCGAGAGGGAGAGGGAGAAAGAGAGAGAGGGAGAAAGGAGAGAGAGAGACAGAGAGACAGAGAGACAGAGACAGAGAGAGAGACAGACAGACAGAGACAGACAGAGAGACAGAGACAGAGGGAGAGACAGAGACAGAGAGACACAGAGACCGGGAGAGAGAGAGAGAGAGAGAGAGAGAGAGTCCAGGCACAGGGGACAGGGACTGGAGGGGGGAAGTTGGGGAAGGGGACCTGTTAGGGAAAATTTCCAGGGTACAGAGCTGTCTGTATATTCCCTCACCCTCCCAGCAATAAAGGGACATTGAATACTTTATCTGTCTTTAGCCCTGTTGGTTTTGTATAAGGTTCACATGTATCAAAAACCTAAAACCAATTCAAGTTTCATCTTCCCTCATAATTTATACACCAGTATATAGAAACCATGAGAGTGATCTGCTATATTCTGTCCTTTTGAGTCTGTTCATATTTGACATCTTTTCTGCACTTTCTCTTCTTGCTCCCATTTCACTTTCAGCAGTTAGACACCTGGCATGGGTTTGAATGCTCAGTAGTTATATTATTAAGCTCCATATGGTGCATATTTTCACCTGACATGGTGTCAGCAGTTGTTTCCAAACTTCTTATCAACTTGTGATGTGCTATTTACAATCATAGGATTTGGAGCTGGAAGGGCCTTACAAATCACATAGTACAGACCAGCTCATTTTACAGATGAAAAAGCTGAGACCCAGAAAGGGTAAGGGACTTGCCCAAGGTCATACATGAAATCAATGGTGCTTTTCTGTACACCCCCTTGTAACAGCAGGGGCATCTACCTGACAATAGAAAACCTCTGACACCTCTACTGATGAGTTAGCAGATGTCAACCAGACATGCTTCCAGAGGTGCTGGCAAAACGAAGCCATGCCTTTAGGTCATTTCATTGTTCCCTTCAAGGCACTTCTGGGTCAGCAAATAAAGGGGCAGATTTGTTGTGGGACCTGTTAGGAACCTAACATAGATCCAAGTGTGAGTTAATGAAGGTGCAAACTAGAATGGCAGCAGAACGGGATGAGAAGAAGAAACAGATTGGTGTTTGTAGTCAGCTACATAGCTGCCAATTTTATTGTTTTTAAATCTTGAAGTCCCGAAATCTTCTTCCTGGCCTTTGTACATATCTTATCCCCATATCTTTTCTCAGTCAGACAATGTTATTAGGCTCATCAGGAAGTCCTATTGATTCTCTGACCTTATTATCCTTTACTTTCATCCCCTTCTTTCCATTCCCCAGAGCTACCCTCCTCCTTCCTGGACTTGTAATTGTCTTTTAACTGGTCTGCCTTCCTTGGCTTTTTCCTACTTCCAATTTGTCCTTTACCCTGTTGACTCATGTACCATTCTAGATACATCATGTTGGGGAAGCAACTTGAGAAGCCGGCGTTCTTCAGTCTGTGCAATAAAATGCAAGCTCTGGAAGGGTCTAACTTTTAGAAATGCACTATGTATCTATCCTCTAAGGATGAACCCTACTATTAATCAATTGATCAATAAACATTTGTTAAATGCCTACTACATGCCAGGCACTGTGCTAAGTACTGGGGATGCAAAAAGAGTAAAAAAAAAATCCCTACCCTCAAGGAGTTTACAGTCTAAAGAAGGAGACAAAATGCAAACAAATTTATACAAAGCAAGCTATGTATAGGACAAACAGGAAATAAACAGGGAAGGTACTGGAATTAAGAAAGGTTAGGGAAGGTGTCCTGTAGAAGATAAGATTTTAGGTGAGATTTACAGGAAGCCAGGGAGGTCAAGTAGAAGAGAGGTTTATCTCCAGAAGTTTAGGATACCAGGGGATAATTTAGTTGTTGTTATTATCATAGTAACTCCCGGGACTTTTTAGTAAAACATTGGGTGATTATACTATTTGGTACCAGGGAGTATCCTCACAAAGACAGAATAAAAGATCTTTGGAAACACTGCACTGAATGCTATATAGATTGAATCATGGAACCCCTTCCCTAAGAGTGTTCAAGGCCTGAGAGTCCTCTGTTTGAAGGCAGAAGACCTTCCAGAGATGACGTCCTTAATCTTTTTTTAGGACATGAAGGCCTTCGGTAGTCTGGTGAAGTCTATGGACTGACTGCAGCAGCAAGCACCCTGCATCCCCAGGATTACTGCTAGCACAGGTTCTCTGATATGCTTTTCTAAAGGAAAGCAACTCAAAAAGGGGTTAACAGTCTTACTTTAATCAAAAATCTATCATTTACTTAGTTCAGGGGAAAAAGTTAGCATCCTGAACTTCAGAGAAAATACAAACACAAGTTACAAGCAGACAAAAAATCCGGACAGAGAAACAGACCAGCAGACAAGGCTTTCGGCTATCTGACCATTACATCCATACCTAGTTAGTTACCAGAGAGGGAAGCACCAACATCTGGGTTTTCAAAGCTGGGGGGAGGAGGCTCAACGGCTGCCCAGAGTCTCATCTGGTCAAATCATACAACTCTTCCCAAAGTGAGCCCCAAAGGAAAACATCATATCAGGGTATATATAGCCTACTCCAGGGTCAGTGAACATCACAACCCTCTGAACCACTGTCCAATCACAAAGTAACAAAGGGTGGGTGTTCCTGAATAACAAGCCTCCCTCCATAGTGACCACATTCAGCCTATTAGGGGACAGAGTATATTTTCAAATCAGGGAAGGTCCTCAAATTCACTTAATCCTATCAAGGGGTCAAGGGGCAGGGAACATCTTCATATTCTCATTACCATTACACTGACCTCTTCACAGAATAATGTATTTTAAATATTTGACAGAAATGTTCAATTCAAGTAAGAGTTTAGTGGAAGTTACATATATATACATATATAAACTTTTTTTCCTATTCAACTTTATAGACCGCCTAAACTCTATCTAAAACCTATTTCATACACCCAGGTAAAGAATCTTTGTACTTTCCTCTCTAAGATTACTTTTCATCTCTTCTGTATGTATTTTGTAGATAACTATTTATTTGCCTCAGTTTCCTCATCTACACAATGAGCTGGAAAGAGAAATGATAAACTACTTCAGTATCTCTGCCAAGAAAAAAACCCCAAAAGGGGTCACGAAGAATCAGACATGATGGGAAAATGTCTGAACCTCAAAGTTTTATTTATATGTTGCCTTCTCTTTTAGAATATGAGCTCAAAGAGGCCAGGGGATGGTTTTACCTTTCTTTTTGTAACTCCAGCACTTAGCACAGAATCTTCCACATATTAAATGCATAACATATGTTTGTTGATTCATTGCTTGTTTGATTAATTAACTCCTGTCATGTGTGAAATGCTGTGTAAGGTTATAAAGATACAAGGACACGAATAACTAAATCAAAAGAGAATAAGGTAAGTGAAAAGGAGAGGTTAGACCCTGTCTGTGCCACTGGAAAGCCTCTCCTCTACAAGAACCAAATCTTAACCTTCAAGACCCAGTTCAAACCTTCTCCATGAAGCCTATTCTGACTCTTCCAGCTCACAGAGTGACCTCCCTGTCTTTGGAAGGACAGCACTCACTGTACCACATCATGGAGCCCTTCATCTTGACTATCTTGTGTCGCCCATTCTCATTCCCCAAATGCCAGCTTTGTCTCCATAACTCCATAATTCCGCAGCTAACTTGCTGGGGGGTAGGAACCATGCTTTATATTTCTTTTGTAGACTCACAGCCCCTAGCACAGAGTTGAGCCCAAAGGAGGTGTTTGTTTGATGAATGCTTTTTGAACGACTGATTTTATCACCTCCACCACTCCTGCTCTGTGTTTAAAAGAAAGATTTGCCACTAACTACAGATTGAATCTGTCCTACCAGTCACAGTGGAATAAACTGTTTACCTTTGGAAAGATAATGAACTCCTTCAATCTTAGACAGCTTCATGCAGTGCCCAGGAACAATGATTTGCCTAATAGGAGCCTAGAGGAATTAATTCACCTCCCAGAGCTGAACCATTTACTGCCTAATCTCTGGCAGAATCAGCCAGGCCTGAGGGAGAAAGAGATCCTCCTAAGCCACTTCAATTTCCCCTTTGATTTTTTTCTTCCCCTTTAACAAAGGGATGAAATCCTTATAAAACATAAATCCTCCTTTTCACCAAAGAACTTATATTTGACTAAGGATTTAAGAACTACAATATAAAATATTTAATGCTCGGCATCAGCCTAAAGCCTTCCTACATTGTAGAGTCAAGTAAATAAACACGATTGGATTATAATAGAAGGGCAATATTTCTTTTAGGAGATACTCAACTACAGTATAAAATCCCCTTGGCCTGTTACTTGTTCTTTCCACATTAGAGAGAGAGAGAGAGAGACAGACAGACAGACAGACAGACACAGACAGACAGACAGACAGACAGACAGAGACAGAGAGGCAGAGAGACAGAGAGACAGAGACAGAGAGAGAGAGAGAGAGAGAGAGAGAGAGAGAGAGAGAGAGAGAGAGAGAGAGAGAGAGAGAGAGGTAGTATTTATTTTCTTCTATTTTTCAGTGAAAATGAATTTTGACTTTATGATTCTGATTCTAAAAATGTATTTTCCCATTCTCTTTCTTTGGTGCCTTAAAGTTTTTTTTCAGAAAGCTAAGTCCAAGGGTAAACAGAACTGACAGCAACAACAAAAAGATGTTGAAATATCAGAGAACTTCCATGATAAAAGCATTGTCCTTTAGGCAATTTCATATATCTCACTGAGGCATAAATATATTTGCCACCTTCCATCACTTCAGATCCTTTGTGTATATGCTTCAAAAGAACAAAGTGTTGATAAAGTCCCCTCCTATCTCTCCTGCCACTATAAATTGTGTACTGACTTGCACTGCATTCACTTTGACCTTTAGCAAGCAATACAATAATGCTTCCTTAACTATCTTTGTCCCTGCTGTACACTCCTGGAAGGTGGTTTTCCAGGTGGCCGCCATAACAGTCTTAATTATGATTATTTATTTGGGGCAGAGAATGAGAGGAGTATGGTTTTTACAGGATAATGGCAGGGGTGGGGTTGTGACCTTCCAGTTTTAGAACTGTGATGTCAATAGATCAACGCTATGACGTCATAGAGTAAATATAAATCTGGTCATCCAGATACCACCATTTGAAATGATTTATTGTGACTGAAGAACTTTGGGACCCAGAGACTATAAGTTATTATTTGCTTGCTTGCTTTGTAAATCACCATCACCAATCTAGCGTTCTTGAGGACTGGCAGTAAATAGGAGTTTGGAGCTGGAACAAATGTGAGTCCTTATGGTATAGTGGCAAGAACCCTGGCTCTGGAATTAGAGAATGTGGGTTCAAATCCAGCCTTTGCTGTCACCTGTGTGATACTAAGTTATTTTACTTCCCTGAGTTTTAGTATCCTTATTGGTAAAATGAGAGTTGGGCCTATATGGTCCCTGATGTCCCTTCTAGCTCTCGACCTATATGAATCTGTTCTGCATCACTTTTCCAAAAAAATTTTTTGAAGGAACACTGTGAGGTAGGTAAAGCTAGTGTCATCTCTACAGAGGAGGAAACTGAGGCTTCGACAGGCTAAGTGGTTTGTCCTCATATGGCTTCTGCTGTTCTTGTTGTTGGGTCATTTCAGATGTGTATTACTCTTTATGAAACCATTTGGGTTTTCTTGGCAAAGATACTGGCATGAGTCGCCATTTCTTTCTCCAGCTCATTTTATAGATGAAGAAATTGAGGCAAAGAGGGTTAAGTGATTTGCCCAGATTCACATGGCTAGTAAGTGTCTGAGGCTGGATTTGAACTCAGGAAAATGAGTCTTCCTGATCCCACGCCCAGTGCTTTATCCACTGCACCAACTAGCTGCCCTCATATAGCTAAGGTTATATTAACCTAAGGCTTCTCGATATTGACATTGGCATGTTTTTCATTGTATATCACTGCCTCTATAGCAACTCCTTTATGACAATTTATGCAGACCAGGCCCAGACTGACCAAGTGAAAACAAAGACAGTCTGGAGAATATCTTGGGATCCTTCCCTTGAAAACTTCACATAATTTATAGCTGGAGGGAACTTTTGAGTGCCATTTAATTGCTTCTTATTTTAAAGAAAGAAACAGAGTTTCACAGTTTGTGAAAGAGACCTGATTCAGTCCAGCATAGATAAACTCAGTGCCTCCTCTGTACCAGGCCATATGCTAGGCCCTGGGGGTTCAAAACCAAAAGTCAAAGAATCATAATGTCATGCAGATAGAGGAAGATATTCCAAGAAGTAAATATATGCACTCTATAAGTGAAAGCAAGATAATCTGAGTAAAGAGGGAATTCTAAGAACTAAGGATATTCAAGGAAGGCTTCACAGAGGAAATGGTACCTGAGTTATGCTCTGAAGGAGGTTTAAGACTGTGAACAGAAACATGTAAAGGAAGTACATTCCAGGAATATAAGACATAGCACAAATACAAGCAGGTATGAGATGGAAGGCCTAGTTTGGAGAAAAAATTAGTAAAACAGTTTAATTGGAAAGTAGAAAGGAAATGAGTTTAGAAAGATGACATGGAGCCAGATTGGGGATTTTAGCTCAGGTCTTCTGATTCAAAAGAGTGTTCTTTCCCATTGCAATATGGTATCCTTTTATCTATCTATCTATCTATCTATCTATCTATCTATCTATCTATCTATCTATCTATCTATCCATCTATCTATCATCTTTCTCTCCATCCATCTGTCAATCTCCTAAACAGAATGTGTGTGTGTGTGTGTTTGGGGGGGGGGTTTACACACAATAAGGAGTGATATTGTCATGTGAGCTGCAAAATAAGATCAGTAGCCTACAAGGCTAGTACCTCTGCCCAGAAACTTAAAATGCTGATTTTTCTTGCACTTGATGATGATAAGTCAAGAGGCCATTTAAAATGCAGCTCTTATTTTAATATTTAAAGAAAACCACATGATTAAATTATTTTGTCCTCCCCCCCCCACCCCACAATAGTGGAGGGGGTAAAAAGGAAAGGAAAAAAAATGCTATGCACTGCGAAAAAAAGAAGTAATCAAAATAAAAAAAAAAGAAAACATACTATTCAAAACTAAGCAAATCTACTTTCTATGACCCACCTTCTTGTATCTGAAACCAAAGCAGGCCAAGGAGTTCTAGATCAACTTGCAATCTTCATTTATGACCCACATTTTCTTATTAGTGACAGATGTAATAGGCTGAGGTAATGCTTCTATCTTTACCAGCATGCTCAGCTATGTTTCAGGGGCAGTTAATTTGAATAACTAGGTGAATTAATTCAGGTTATCTTCACATGCAGTAATTGTGCTTTCTTCAATGGTTTACTGGGTTATATTGGTACAGGGAAGGGAATAGGCCTGGTGGCCTTATTCAGGTTTGAGACCCAGATTTTCCCTCTTGCTAGGTATGTGACCCTAAGCAAATACTAAGCTTTTGAATTTACTTGGCATGTATCTTGTATTTATTTATTACTGTGGATGTTGCATTTTCACAACCCCAAAAGAACTCCTTCACTCTGGGACTTTTTCATTTTTGTTTCTTCCTAGCTCCTAGCACAGTGCTTAGGCCCAGAAAGCACTTAAATGTTATTGAATTGATTTAACTTGCAGACCCAATTTCCTATATCTTAAATGTGAGGAGAGTATCCATTCATTTACCCCTGCCTTCTCATCTCTGGAACGATGGGGTTGGATTCAACGACCTTTGAGGTTCCTTTGAGCCATAACTCTATAATTCTATGAATAATATTTAATAAACACATTAAGAGAACTCAGAAAATCAGATTTTTCAACTTTCAGCCCTGGGGTCTTTAACAAAGGTCAAAGAAATCAGTGTGGCATGGTTGTTGAGTAAAGGGAGTAAGAACAAAATGGCATCCTGTTGGGATAATCTTTCCCCATAGGTTGACACCACAGTGGGAGGGTTAGCAAAGTATCACTTTTACCCTGAAGCAATCACAAGAATATATTGGATACTGGTCAGAACACAATCTTCTGCTAAGTGGGAACACCAGGAGAGAAAACTGTGCCCACTCCTGGGATATTGTAAGGGCTTTCATAGTAAGCAACAAAGTAATGAGATGGTGTTTTCAGACTAAGCATTGAAACAAATGTTTATGCTTTCGGCTTCCATGATTCCCCCACAAACCTTCTCGAATTAAAGTAATGAGCAAAAACTCTACCAAAGCAAATCTTGGCAACCTAGGGAATGAGTCTTTTTGAAATGACCACCAGCCAGTTTCCATAGACAATGGCCAGTGAATCATTCTATTATGCTGCCCAGATGCTTAGGACTAGCTTTTGCTGTACTGGGATATAGCAGAAAGAACCTGGAATAGGAAAGAGTAAACCTCAGTTCTAGTCTTTGTTTCACCACTTTGGGTTTCTGGGAAAGGCACTTATTCTCTGAGTCTGTCTCCTCATTAATAAAGTGAATATCCTCATGCTTTCAATATCTCCCTCAAAAATAGTCACAAGGAAAGTGTTTAGGAAATATAAAAGTCTGCCTGTCTGTCTACCTATCTATCTATCTATCTATCTATCTATCTATCTATCTATCTATCTATCTATCTATCTATC
>NW_027187352.1:17117782-17124766 GCF_028583685.1 Petaurus breviceps papuanus
ATCTATCTATCTATCTATCTATCTATCTAATCTATCTATCTATCTATTTCTGGAATATCAATAAGAAGCACCGGCTACTCCTGTGAGCTAAAGGAAAACTTTTGTTATCCAACACAATGATTTAATTTTCAATTGCTTGTGATGGATGGTAATCAGCAGGTCTGATTATAGAATTACATAATTAGGGCTAAAAAATATCTTAGCTATTATCTAGTTCCTACCCTTGCCCTCACTTGATAGGTGAGGAGACTGAACATACATATATGTTGTCTTCCTAATAAAATATAAGGTGCTTTTGAGACTAGGAATTGTTTCATTTTTTTCCTTTAGATTCACAGTGCCTGTAATTTTTTCCTCTTCTGGTCTCTCTGGTCAACAAAACAGTCTGTCTATCTGAAGAATTTTGGAGTTCATTGCATGACATGGGAGACGCTGGCAAAGGACCACTCGTCATGGAGTACCTGCATCAAAGAAGGTACTGTGATCTATGAGCAAAGCAAAACTACCTGAAGTAGCTCAACAGAAATGCAAGGTGTGCACATTTAGAGAATCCACCCTAAACAGGGACTATTTGTGCCTAAGCTGTGATAGAGCTTTCTGAGCTTGTATTGGTCTGATCGGCCACAGTCTGAGGCCCTGTGACTTGCCTCTAACATAGGAATGTTATTTTGGTCCTCTTTGAGAATGAAGGACAACAACCAACCAACCTGCCTAACCAATAGTAGGCACTCAGCATACACAAATACAGGCACACATGCATTTACACAGACATTAATATGGCTACATATTAATTGTATGTGCAATATAATATATGCAATATATAATGCAATAAGGATTAGATCTATAATGGATTAGTGTAGCAAACTTTCAGGTGAGGAAATACTTTCTACTAATTAGGTTGGTATCGCCTCTTCAGGTTATCATCTTAGAGAGCTGTCTAGACCAGTGGTATCAAACTCAAATAAAGGGTTTCTATGGACTCATTTTAAATTGTAATATTATTAACATTATTGACTTATTTTTAAATGCAACTTTATATTTTGATTAATTTTTAAAAATATTTCCCAATCGTATTTAAATTTGGTTCCTATAGCACTTGGGAGTATGCAGCAGACAAGCCTGTTTGATACTTCTGCTCTAGAACATTGGTAGATTAAATAATTTTCCTAGTTAGTATGAGCTAGTGTGCCTTAAATTCAGGTTTTCCTAATTTAACTTGGAGGTCTTTTCTCTATTCACTACTCCACTATACCACACACACACATAAACACACACGTTTATATATGTGTATACATAGATATATGAGTGTGAGTATATGCATGTATCTATATGTATGTATAGTGGTGGAGGTAGAGTCAGAGGTACATTTAGCATTAGGGTTAGATTTGGATGGTATATATGTATATGCATATACATATATACACACATATGTGAGTGTATGCATATGTGTATGCATGCATGCATACATGTGTAAATTACCTACAAAATACATACAATACTTGATACAGAGTAGATGATTTAGACATAGATTTTTCTGGCTCTTATTTGTATAGATGGTAGATTAGATAATCTATAAAGTGCCATCAGATTACAATTACAATCAAAACTAAAGGAAAGAGCACAGTGACTTATTCAGCTAGCATTGCCTAGTTAAACTCTGGCAGAGTCAACATTAGAACACACTCCTTCTGGCTCCAAGTTCATTGTCATTTCCATGATACTTTGACATCTTCCTATACATGAACTTCAATTTCACAAACTCAAAGGATTTCTGCACAGTTTATGAATGATAGATGATGCTATTTCTCTCTTCATGTCATTATAGCTGATATCATTTGCATTAGAATTGCTTTGGTATAGAATGTGGAACAAATGCATAGAAATTTCAAAGTATGCATTTAGGTCCATTAGGCATCAGTTTGCATAGTCACTTTGATTCTTGCCCCAGGGACTGCATAAAGATTAAACACAGAAAGCATGTACTTTTCAATGATTCTCTTATCCAACATATGCACATGGAGATATGAATAATAAAAATTATAAGTTCTTAACAAAATTACTGTGTACATGAAAAATTCAAGTCATCTAATTATGTCTCTCACAGAAATGAACAAAATACACTGAGTCTTAACTGAAAGCTGAACTTCAGGTCACAAAAGGATATTAGAGCATTTCTCCAAGAGTTTCAATAATAGAATAATAGTGAATATGATTCTTTCTTAGATATGACCTCTATACCTTCATAATATATAGATTGTTGTTTTGGTTCATTCATTTCAGTTGTGTCTGACTCTTCATAATCCCATTTGGGGTTTGCTGGGCAGAGATACTAAAGTGGTTTGCCATTTCCTTCTTCAGCTCATCTTACAGAAGAGGAAACTGAGGCAAACAGGGATAAGTGATTTACCCAGGATCACACAGACCATTTATGAGGCTGTATTTGAACTCATTTCTTCCTGAGTGCAGGAAGCTCTCTATGCCATCTAGCTACCCTCATATAGGTATAGCAGGGTCAAAAATCAAGTTGTAAAACTTGACAGACATATGCTAGGAAGCTAAGAATGACTTTTAAATGCATGAACCTCAAGCAAAGTTTTCCAAGTTTCCCTTCTCTTCCCTATAACACTTTCTTCATGAACCTAAGTTTCCTTCAAGGACCACCCCTTTCTTTTGGATCCTCTCTTTCCTTGACCTCTGAGATATTACTATCTCCTAGTTCTTGAAATTCAGAATCTATCCTTTCATCTCTTCTTTCTACTCATTAAAGCTGGTGCTCAGCAAGGTTCTATCTTTGAACAGCTCCTCCTGTCTCTTGCAGTCTCATAGATTCCCAGAACTGCAGCTCTTACCTCTATATAACTACTTCTCAAATCTCTATTTCTAGCCCAAACAATGACAACATATACTTGGATCTTTCTCTGATCATCTTAATTAAGCATATTCTTGTTTCTGTCAATACCTACTTTCTATTTCTCATGGAAAGGAAAAAAACATCATTTATATAGTTACTACTATATGCAAGATATTGTGCTAAGAATTTTATATTTTCTCTTAATCCTCACAATAATCCTTTAAGGCAAGTGCTTTTATTATCTCCATTTTACAGCTGATGTAACTGGGAGAGACAAAGTTTAAATGATGCATCCAAGGTCACACAGCTAGTGTCTTGATTATGATTTGAACTCTTTCTGACTTAGGGTCCAGTACTCTATCAACTGAATCACTTAACTGACTATTCTCACATATGAGTGCCTCATTTTACCCTAATTTTACTTTACAGTTATGTGTGTCTGTATTATATTCCCCTACTAGACTATGAGATCTAATTTCATCTTTTTTTCTCCCCATCTTGTGCCAAGAACAGTGCTCTGTAAAGAGTAGTTGTTTAATAAATGCTGGCAGTAGTTAAATTGTTGGATAATGATTATGTTTATTGCTCAGGGCAAGTAAAAGGGGCAAAACTTAATTCAGTGTCTGAATGCCCAAAGAGAATATAATCTCCTTAAGTTCAGGGTTGCCAGATCCCTACCACTGTTTTGAAACAGGAAGTGGGAAATAAATGCTTCTTGGATTAAACTAGAAGAACATTTTAATGGAGTCCTTTATGAGTACAAGATACTTTTGACCCCCATAATAGTTCTAAGATCTAAGCATTATAAACTCCATTTATGAATCAGGAAACAAGAGTCTCATAGACCTTGCTCAAGGTCAATTAGCTAGTAGATGGAAGAGAGATGAGTGCTAAAATAAGATCCCAGTGTTGTCTTCTCTTCACTGTAGTCCTTCATGCTCCTTGGATGGAAAATACCAGACAAAGAATGTGGTAAGAAAGTGTAACCATGTGGGTGGCTAGGTGGCACAGTGAATAGAGCACCGGCCCTGGAGTTAGAGGACCTGAGTTCAAATCTAGTCTCAGACACTTAACAGAAAAACTAGCCATGTGACCTTGGGCAAGTCACCTAACCCCAATTGCCCTACCTTCCCCCTCCAAAAAGAAAAAAAAGAAGGCACAACAATGGCATTAAGGATTGTTAGTCCAATCAACAATTTAATATGCCAAGCTTAATGGTATTATTTTAAACAAATCTACATGCCTTTCATTTCCCCTATAATGCTTCTGAAACTAGTACAATAACCTTATATTTTCTGAAAATATCCTCTAATTAGGTTGCCTATTAATAGGGTCCTACTTACAACCCCAGGGACCTTTCCATGAGAAGTTTAGTTCTCTTTATGGATGAATCCAAATAGAGAAGAAGAAGGATGTCTTCTTTGTCTCTTACTGGCTTCTTAGAGTATTTTTTCCCTTCTTTAGGTGAATGGCTAGCAAGGACAAAATTTGCAGAAGAAAATTATCTTGTTTTAAGCTTTTGAATTTTGAGTAGAGAATACAGATGCAAGAGGGAAGTGGTTTGGTCCTTGCTCCTCCCAAGACATCCAGGTCAATAGAAAGTAACCCCTTCTTTAAGGGAATGGGCATTGTTTTCTATCATGGAACTCACTATGTAAGTTAAAAAAAAATGTGAGGACTGATCCTAGGTTTCTATGGAAACCTGCTTCCCAAGAGGAATTAAATGGCAAAAATCTGTAGCCTAATTAACTTAACATGTGAAAAGATTCTGCAGGAAGCTTGCAAAGAATGAGGAACAGAGGTAAGAGTGTTCTTTTCGGGTGTTAGAAAAGGCTGTTGATGGTGCTGTAGTAAATTATCTTCCCTTCCTGAATCACTGATTCAGGGCATTCCCAAATTGAGAAGTTTTACAAGCTTGGAAACAATAAAAAGTCTTATATCTTTCACCTTCTTAGCCTACCATATGCATAGCATTGCGCTAGGTGCTATGCCATCACAAGGTTTAGTTAAGACACGGTTCTACCCTAAATGAAATTCAATTCAGCAAACACAACAAGCATTTGTTAAGCACTTTTTTTCTGTGGCTAGGAGTTATGCTGGCACCCAGAGTTCTAAAGTAAAAAATGAAGAATTCCCCATCCTCAAGGATGTTACAATATAATAGGAAAGAAGGATTTATTAAGCACCGACTATGTGCCAGTCATTGTTGCTAAGTGCTTTACAAATATTATTTCATTTGATCCCTACAGCAATCCTGCTATTATCATCCCTTTTTCACAGCTGAGGAAAATGAGGAAGACAGGATCAATGACTTGCCTAGGGTCACACAGCTAGTAAGTGTCTATGGCCTCATTGAAACCCAGACCTTCTTGACTCCAGGCCCAGCACTCTGTGCCTGTTAGCTGCCTTTACTAGGAGGAAAAGACAAACATAATTAACTCTAATACACAATAGTCCATGCTAAGTGAATCAGAGAGGTAAAAACCAGTGAGGTTAAATTCTGTTATTTAAATATGATATAGTATATGCTATTAGGGACTCAAAGTGCAACTTGGTATGTCTTCTTTATTTTTGATTTTATACAATGCCTCTGGAATAGAGGTCAATGCCTCTATCACCCACAGAAGAAAGGTCCAGAGTAACAAAGAGTCTTCTCCAGTCACGTGGCAAGCTTGCTGCAAAAGCACTGTTAGAATTCATCATCACTCGATGATAGATACTGAGACTGAAGTCATTTGAGGGAAGCAAAGATAAAAATAAGTTTCCTTTCATTAAAAATTAAACAATGAGTCTGGACTGAGAGGCTTACAGTAGCTTAGAGAAATTTTAGACAGTCAGCAAATCTTTATTGCAAGGAGTCAGCAAAACAGAGACAACAGGAACCCCTAACCACAGCCCAGCCCTGGGGAAGGGGTGGAGGGGAGAGGTAAGGAGAAATTATGTCATAGCTACAGAGTTGCTTTCATTGGCTAGTAAGGGCATAGAATTAAGAGAGTCACTCTACAAAAATGCCATCTATTGGCCATAATAACACAATATTTTTGACAGCTTGATTTATATAGTATAACCTTATATTATCAGAAACCAGTTCTCCCCAAACCCCACCCCAAATTGTCTCCTCAAATATAACAGCAGTGTCGCATGGTACTGATATATTTATTGGGGTATATTGAAAAGAGTACTTGGTTTGGCATCAGCAGACCTGATTTCAAGTATCACCACTGGCAATTCCTTGCCATACAATCCTGGGTAAATAATTCAGCTTTTCAGATATTTCTTCTCAAAATAGGAATAAGACCCCACAATATATTTTGAAAATCAAATACACTTAAAGCTCTTTGCAAGCCTTAAAGCATGACATAAATGACATATATTATGTCTCATTTTCCCATTTTGGGCAGAGTCACACCTATATTGCTGTACAGTTAATGGGTAACTATCTCCCCCCTTTCTAATACTTCTGTCCCTCCCCATTAATAGCTCATTCTTTCCCCCTCAAAAAGTTCATTCACCTAATAGTGGGCACTTGCTATATACAAGGAATTATATTATATACAAGGAATTATATTATATAATGAAGTGAACACAAAGGTGAACAAGGTATGTATTGTCTTCATTCTCTAGGACTTTAGCATCTAGTAGGGTAAGGGGCATTGGATAAATATACAAGCAAGGATATATTTGTCATCTTAGGTTTTAGAGTTGGGAGTAAGCTTAATGACATTTTTAATTCAGCCTCTTTATTTTACAGTTAAGAGAGGGCTCAGAGATTTTAAAATGTCATTCCCAAGAATAGACATGTAGCAAGTAAACAGAAAAAAAAAATCTGACTGAGTTCTCTGAATCAAGGTAGGAAAGAAGTGTTATGTAGAGGGAAAAGTACAGTATTTGGAAGTAAAGGATCCCAATCTTCTACTCATTATCTGGGTGACCCTGGCCAAGTCACTGAGTCACCAGTTTCTTCATATGGAAAATGAGGGGATCAGACTACAAAGACTCATAGGTCCTTTCTAGATCTTAAGGTATACTGCTGATGCTACTACTATTACTACCACCACCACCACCACCACCACCACCACCACCACCACTACTACTACTACTACTACTACTACTACTACTACTACTACTACTAC
>NW_027187352.1:17124776-17145109 GCF_028583685.1 Petaurus breviceps papuanus
ACTACTACTACTACTACTACTACTACTACTACTACTACTACTACTACTACTACTACTACTACTACTGATGATGATGATAACTGGCATTTATATAGAAAGTGAAGGTTTGCAAAGTACTTTATAAATATTATTTTATTTTATTCTCCACAATAGAGAGGTAGGATTATTATCATTTCCATTTTACAAATAAAGAAACTGGGGCAGACTGAGACCATGTGATTTTCCTAGGGTCATACAACTATTAAGTGTCTGGAGTTTTATTTGAACTCAGGTCCTCCTAACTCCAGATCTTATGCTCTATCCACTGTGACATGCAGATTTCATCATAATCCAACAAAGTAAGAGTAGCTGTTGTTTTGTTGATTTTCAATCTCCCTTAGTACCTAGTACATTGCTCTTCACAGAGGATGCACTTAATAATTACCCTTTGAACTTCAGAGATTCAGCCAATCTTTACATGTGACTGTTGAGAGGGAATTTCATACATAAATGAAATCACATCAAAACCAAGGGCTCTTCCACTGATTAATCAAAACACAGGGCATTCTTTGTTGATTCCATCTTCTCTTGATTTGAAGTATATCAGGTATACATATAATACATTTCTCTTGGGTTTAAAAAAAATCAAGCTACAATTAGAAGATAATATCTGGAGAACAGTTTACAAAAAATACCTGGGAGAGGATGTTTAGTGAACAGTGAAGTCAAGAATACAAGACAGAAGGCAACATATAGCTAATATGATTTTAGGCTGGGTTAAGAGAGGTACAAAAGTTTAAGGGTAGGAGGGTGATAATTCCCCTGCATTTTGACCTTGTCAGTACAAATTTATGGTACTGTGCTCAGATCCATTCTCAGTATTGTATTTTAGGATAGACATTGTCAAACTGGTGATCATACCAAGGAGGATGACCGAGATGATGAAGGACCTTGAGATCATGCTAGATAAGGATTGTTGGAAGGAAACTGGATGCTTACCAAAGAGAAGACTTCAGAGGAATATAAGCACAATATTCAAGTATTTGAAGGTCTGTCAAGTGGCAGAAGCATTTGAATTATTCTGTTTGGCCTCAGAGGGTAGAATTAGGAACCATGGGTAGAAATTGCAGAGCTGCCTATTTCCTGGAGCTATCCAAAAGTGGAGTGGGCTGCCTTTGGACTAGTGAGTTTTCACTCAATGCAGCTATTAAGCAATAACTGGATGACAATCTTTTAGGTATGTTACAGAGGATATTTTTCTTTAGATATGAGTTATAACAGATGACCTCAGGTATTCCCTTCCATCTCTGAGCTTTCCCTCATTTCCCACCAGCTACACTGTTTTGGGACCTGTCCATCATGCCAGCATGCCCCAGGAATCTCATCATAGGGAAATCTCTTTATCGTGCAATATCAAATCAGCTTTGGTTTTCACATCTCATCAGTATCCTCCTCCACTCAGTTTGGAGCTCCAAACTTCCACTTAAGGAAGGGTTCCAGGACAGACAGCTCCTCATTTCCCATTGGCTGAAATACTTTTGGATTTCTTTGGATTTTTCCATTATGCCTCCATACTAGGTATCTTATCCTCACCAACCCATGTTCAGCATCCTTTTGTATGGTGTCTCCCCCCACTAAGTTGTAAGCTCCTTTAGGGCAAGGATTATTCTATCCCTCCTCCCTCCTTCCCTTCCTCCCTTCCTTCCTTCCTTCCTTCCTTCCTTCCTTCCTTCCTTCCTTCCTTCCTTCCTTCCTTCCTTCCTTCCTTCCTTCCTTCCTTCCTTCCTTCCTTCCTTCCTTCCCTCCCTCTCTCTCCTTTCTTTCATATTTGTATCCCCATTGCTCAATTCAGTATCTGGCACACAGTAGGTATTTAATCAATGTTTATTGACTGTACTTCTGTGATTCTATAATTCAACTAAACTGATGCTCAAAATTATATCCCTTCTCATTATTTCTCAATATAAGCATTTTGCTTTTGAAGTTTCTAAGCTAAATCTATAACCAAGTACTATTTCCTCTTGCATTTTCACATTACTGAAGCAATGAAGGAAAGATGGGGAAATTCTGTTGTTGTTTTTTTTTTTAAGGACACTGACCCTACTTTGAGCAAAATGCCAGGAAATTACTTTGTTGATGAGTATATAAGATTATACTGAAGCCTGGGGTATTTACACTGATATGTTAAATTGAACAGACAAGACTTCTAAAATGGGTTATTTCTCTAATCCATAAAAAAGTCCTCTCTACTGATGTTATAGAGGAACATAAGAAGACAAAGAGAGACACGTGAATTTTTTTTTCTTTCTTTCTTAGTGTCCCCTTTCTGGCTACCTTTGTACATCTTCTTGAGCAAGTTAAATCATGACTTTAGCTCCATAGTAAATTGACTCCTGGAGACAAAAGAGTCCTTCGTTAGTCTACAAATGAGTCCCACAAAACAACATCAAGAAAGAAGTAAGAAGCAGTTAATATTGTATTATTGGGTCCACATACATGGCTATTTCACAGTATCAAGGGGCATAAAATGTCATTCAAAAGCAAGCACATATGCATGCACAGATCCTTGTGGTTCAATATGGTAGACTTCCTGTAACTGCCTACAGCTGCAGAGGATCATTTTGCCTGTTCTTTTTGGAAAGAATACCAGACTACAGAGTTATGGGACCTGGGTTCTCATTCTGCCTCTGTCACTTACACATTGCTTATAGTATACTATACTATACTATACTGTACTACATTACACTATACTATACTATACTATACTGTACTATATTATACTACACTACACTATACTATACTGTACTACATTACACTACACTACACTATACTACACTATACTGTACTATACTATACTATACTATACTATACTATACTATACTATACTAGGCATTTTCAGTTAATGCACCCTCTTTAAGTTTTTGTTTCCACTTATCCCACTGTAGGAAAATGACTTTCTGTTATAAATATAAAAGAAAAGGGTAGCTGAGATAATAGTGGCCTCCAAGTACAATAGATAAAGCTCCATATTTGGAATCAGAGGATTTCGGTTCAAATCCTATCTCAATACTTGCTGTTTGCTATCTGTTAAAGTTACTGAATGGGCCTCAGTTTCCTCATCTATAAATCGAATAGGTTGTTCTAAAGCCATCTGCAGTTGGTAAAATGCTGGGCTTGCAGTTAGGAAGACCTGATTTCAAATTAGGCCTTGGGCATTCAGATACCACTTAGCTAAGTAACCCTGGGAAAGGCATTTAACTTCTGCCTCACTTTTCTCAACTGTAAAATGGGGATCATAATAGCACCTACCTACCAGGGTTATTGTTAGGATCAAATGAGATATTTGTACTCCACTTAGCACAGTGTCTGACACACAGTAGGTGCTTAATAAATGCATGTTCTCGTCCCTTAGTAACTATGGCAACTTGTGCACAATAGGCAGTAACAAAAATTGATGTTTGCCAAATGAATGAATGATCAGAAAATATAGAGAATACCCTCTGTGTGTGTATATACACATATACAAACACACATATACACATACATAAAGCATAAAGTATAAAGAGAAGAAAATAAAGCATAAATCTGTTGTCAAAGAAGTGATATGTATATGTACACATAGGCACAATTGATGAATATGTTAATTAAAGGAACTGAGGTTAAGTCAGTAGAAAATTTAGAGGAGACCTGAGAGTTGCTTACATGTATGTGACCAGTTATCATGGCAAAACAATTAGATTTCTTATTGACTCTAGAGAAACTAGAAGCAACTGGTGGAATTTTGAGAGAATCAGACTTAGGCCTGATATAAAGAAAAACTTCTTTACAATTAATGTTGAACAAAAGTATGATGGGCTACCATGGGAAGGAAGGAGACAAACATTTATTAAGCACCTACTCTATGCGTGTCACTGTGCTCAGCACTTCACAAATATTAACTCAGTTTGATCAAAACAACGACCCTGGGAGAAAGGTACTATCATGTTGCTCATTTTGCATTTGAGGAAATTGAGGAAAACAGAGGTTAAGGGACTTGCCAGGGTCATACAGGCTAGTAAGTGTGTATAGCACAAATCCAAATTTGAACGTTGGTCTTCCTGAGAATATAACTAGTTCTCTACTATATCACCTACCTATCTCTAGGAGGTAACAAGATCCCCCCACTGTGCGTACTCAAGCAATAGATGGATGCCCATTTTCCAGTTATGTCTGGAGAGGATTCTTTTCCAGGAAGAGGTTAGATTATATGACCCAATGTTGCCTCCAACTCCAAGAGGCTAAGGGTATATGTATGTGTGTGTGAACAAGAGCAAATGCATATTACATTTAACATATATATATATATATCACATGTAAGCAGAGCAATCTGTATTTGTTTGTACTGTTTTTATAATTTTACATACCCACTATGGCCATTTATCAGTTATTTGTATGGAATAAGATTTATTACCATTTAACTTTTGCTAAACTGTAACCATATAATTAAGTTTCGGTTAAAATGGATGAGTTTCCATCTATGGGACTTAAGACAAATGTAAAAATTTAATCCTCCATTAATTCTTGAATTGAGAGCCCATGATCACATAGCAATATTCATTTCTCCTTTATGGCTCAGACTGTCTTATGTTCATTAATAATACAATTCTATTTCTGTGGTAACTCATTGGCAGGATTTGAGACAGACCAATGAACTCCTCCTTTTCCTGGTTACCTTTAACACTCAAAAATTATTTACAACTTTCATTTTTCTCTTATTATTCACTCATATTCTACCATAAATTAGAGTTATCTATATGCATATTTTGTCTGTCCTTGTAGACTATAAGGGAAAGGGAAAAGAGGTAAGTATTTATACAGTACCTACTATATGTTAGGCACCGTGCTCTACAAACATTATCTCATTTGATCCTCACAATGATCCTATTATTATCTCCATTTTACAGTTGGGGAAACTGAGGCAAACAGCTGTTAAGGGACTTGCCCAGGGTCATACAGCTAATATCTGAGAGTAGATTTGAACTCATGTCTCCCTGAGTACAGGCATAGCCATCCATCTTTAATGCAACCTAGCTACCTCTGTAACTCACCTCTGCATCCTACATAGTAATGAAGTGGGGAGGGTCTTAGACAATATTCATGGGACTATGGGAAGTGAACTAACTTTCATTCTGCCCAGAAGAATCTAAGTTTCAGGGCAGGGGTTATTTTACTTTTTGCCTTTGTACCTGCAGCATCTAGAAAATGGACTTGCACATAGTATGTACTCGATAAATGTAGGTTGAACTAAGTTGAATTCGCCTTTCATCCTCAGCTTCCTCATCTGTAAAATGGGATAATACTATTTGTACTGTTTGCCCCAAAGAATCATTGTGAGGAAAACTCCTTGGAGACTTAAAGGACTAGACAAAGGTGAGAAGATATCATCATGGAGGAACTAAGGTGCATTTCTTTTCAGTCAGTAATATGGAATTACAGACTTGTGTAAAATAAATATATAAATGAGTCCTACCCTATTATCTTTATACATACCTCTTACCACATTTAAGGCACATTCCAATTCTTTAAGCAATTTCAGGTTTAGTCACTCGGTCAATTGGTCAGTCAATTAGCATTTATTAAGTGCCAACTATGGGCCAGATACAGTGCCAAGTGCTGGGGACATAAAGAAAATTGAAAAGCAAAAAAGCCCAAACCAAACAAAACAACCCCCAAACCTCAAAACAAAAACAGTTCCTTCCTTTGAGTAGTTCACATTGAAATGGGAGAAGACAGCTATACACCAGATAAATGGAAGAGAATTGACAGAGAAAAGGAACTGGGGTGGGGGGAGGATCCATAAAAGCTTCCTGTAAGAGGAGGGGTTTTAACAGGGGAGGCTGGAAGCAGAGATGAATAGGGAAAATCTTCCAGGCATGGGGGACTGCCAATGAAAATGCCCACAGCTGGGGAAGTCAGTGCCAGGAGGCTAGTGGCATTGGATCCAGAGCATGTGGTAGGATGGAAGGGATAAGAAGGCTGGAAGGGGGCAGTGTGTATCTGTAGGGACACAGGTTATGAAGGGCTTTGAACACCAAAATATTGTATATCTGTTCCTGGAGAAGGCTAGGGAGCTACTGGAGGTCCCCCAAATCCTTTCCTCACAACAGCCTTGTGAAACAGGTGGTGCAAGTATTTTCACTTCATTTTGTCATGAGGAAGGCGAAGCTTAAAGAAAAACCAGTAGAACCCTAGTGAACAATCACATAACAAGTGTGGATCGAAGCCTGGAGAGAAATCCAGTCTTCTGGCTATGATAAGTGTTTGTCCAATCATATACCAAAATGTCAAGTGAACCTTCACTCCTGCATCTCTCGAATGAGGACAAAAACATTCACTCTCTACTGCTCAGGGTTATGTGGACAAAGACACTTACAACAACAGATTTATTTAAAGCATCTCATTCCCCACTGAGTGCCTCAGTTCCTCCTCTTTACCACCTCTATGTTTCAATGAGGGCAGCTAGGTGGCGCCATAGTGCACAGAGTGCTAGGACTGGAGTCAGGAAGACTTAACTTTGCAAGTTCAAATCCAGCCCTAGACACTTAATAGTTGTATGATACTGAGCAAGTCACTTAATTCTGTTTGACTCAGTTTCCTCATCTGTAATATGAGCTGGAGAAGGAAGCAGCAAATCACTCCACTATCTTTGCCAAGAAAATCCCAAATGGGGTCACAACTGAAATGACTGAGCAACTATATATATATATACACACAGCATAAATACATGTAATGGTTATATATGTGCAAATATAATTATATTTCAATTTAATTGACTAACATATAATGATATTTCAATATAATTGTAATCCTATATATAAGAAGTTCAGAACCCTAGGTTAAGTGATCTTGCTCTACTATATTCAAGATCTTTTTTAAAAAAAATTGGGCCCTGACTGTATATAATTCCAGTATGTTAGTATATATAGTATATATCTCAAATTTGTTTCATTTTCAAATTTTATGGGCATGTTATTTATGTCATCTTTACCCAAGTCATTGATAAAAATATTAAATAGCTCAGGGCCAAGCACAGATTGCCTTCATCTTTTTCTCATTGTTAAAATGAGGATAAAAATACTTGTACTATCAATCTCATAGGGTTGTTGCAAATAAAGAGCTTTATAAGCCTTGAAGTCTTGTATAATATGGGTAGTTAGTTACTCATCTCCTCCTCCTCCTTTTTTATTATTAGCTATGAAGGCATCATACATATTAGTTTGGCCTCCATATCCAAGCCACAGATGTTTAGAATTAGTACAACTGGCAATGCTTTGAGAAATTAGCTAGTTCTAACCCCATTTTAATAGATTAAAAAACCAAGGCCCACAGAGGTGAAGTGACTTGCTCAAGGTCATGAAGCCACTTTGTGGCACAGTTAGGACTCGAACCTCAGTCCAGTCCAAGGTTCTCCCCAACCCTGAGAAAGGACAAGACCACACTGGGTAAAGGCTTATAGTTGGGTGGCCCAAGTCATTCCATTTCATAGGCAGCAGCAGAAAGAAACAGAGATGGCTATGAAATGGATAAGGAAGGACACAAAAAGCCAAGGATGGAGCCAGTGAACATTTGGTGGGCAAAGCAAGGTTTTTACAAGCCACTGGTTGTCCCTTTCTGTAAAGTACATCCAAAGGCAAAACGCCCTAGTCTAACTATGGGTTTAGAAATGGGAATAAATTCAGGAATTCAGAATGAAAGGCAATGGACTGTTCCAAAATCCATTTTATGTTGGTGCAGACATAAAACAGATTAAACTTCTATGCAAATTTCTGCCTTCTCTGGTTTTAAAGGGATTAAAATAGCACAACAACTTCAAGGATCTTTTTTTAAAGTGGCATTTTCTATTGCGGTATTCACATAATTCGTGAGCTGTCTATATAAAAATATTTAAATAATAAAAATAATTATTAGTTTCAAGTCTGTTTGTCAGAAAGTCTTCCTATAGCATGCCTTTGCAATGAACTGGCCACCAAGGGTTAAAATATGGGAGAAGAAGCTTTATCCCTTTTCTTCATGAACTTGAAACCAATGATGGAATCTCCAGAGTTAAACCCAATATTTATCACAGAGAGTTAAAGGAAATAGGAGGGTCAGCATTCTTCTGGCAGGCTGGAAATTAGGACTGATCAATCCGGAAATGATAAATATTTGTTGAATGAATGAATGAAGTAAAGTTTTTGGAGGTGGTGGGTGGTAGAAGGAATAAATCATAATATCAAGAGGTAGGAACTAATACTTTGAAGCACAGTTGCTTGGGATCCACAGGTGGGATCTCCTTTAATTTTCTTTTCCAGAATTCTGTTGGTTGACTTCCTTCAATGAAAGAAAAAAATGTCCAGGACAAGCATCAGAATGGAATTTTTATCCAAGTTGCACAAATATGTTTACATGGTCTATTTTTGAATGGGTAGATTTACTTCAAACAGGGAATTCTTTTCCATATCTCTACACTTTACCTTAAAGTTTTTGGATGGTTTTATTCAATTTAACTAGCATTTAATAAGTACTTAATATGTGCCTTCGAAGTACCTCATATATTTCTTTCCTTCCATACAAACTGACACCAATTTAGTTCAAGCCCTTATTATATTTCACCTGGAGTATTTTAATGGCCTCCTAACTGACCTCCATAATTCCAGTCTCTCACCCTTCTAGCCTATCTTACACACAGCTACCAAATTAATCTTTGGCATGGATCTCACCACCAAGAAGCAAGAAACCATTTATTAAGCATCTAAATGTTCCAGGAACTATGTTTGGTGCTGGAGATACAAAGACAAAAGCAAAACAGTCTATACCCTCAAGGAGTTTACATTTTAGTGGAGACAACATATACATATAGTTGTGTTTGCCCTTCATTTTTGAAGAGGACCATGATATCAGGGAAATGATGACATTACTTGCGGTTGACTTTCATTTGAGTGAGTGAGGGCTGTACAAGGTCACCAGTTTCACTTTCATCTCCAGTCATCTGGGTCCAGTGGCCTGATATCAATCAGGATAACTGGAGACAACCCAGGATGCAGTGGGAGACTTTGGACATACAAAGTGGATGCATTACAATTTTGAAAGGAAGACATTAGTTACTGGAGGGTTGGGAATGACTTTATGTTTAAAGGGAATACTTGAGCTTAGTCTTGAGGAAAACCAGGGATTCTAAAAGCAGAAGGAGGGAGGGAAAGTATTCCAGCTATAGTGGACAGTTAATGAGACAGGAGATGTTCGGTCCTGTGTAACAGCTCCTTAATGCCTTTAGGCCATAATATAAATTACTTAGCCAGGAACTTAAGAGCTCCCACAATCTGGTTTCAACTTCTCTTCCCATTTTTATTTTACATTATTCCCTTTTAGGCTCACTGTGCCAACTACTACTAAATCCCCAATTTAATCCTACCCTTCTCTACCTCTGTATGTTCTTTTTGGCTCCCTCCCATAACTGAAATTTACTCTTTACTCATTTCTACCCCTTAAAATCTTTCGTTTCTTTCAAAAATAGCACAGTTCAGGTGCTATTTTTTTAATGGCAGTTACTCTGATGCCCTAACAGACAGGTATTTTTTCCTTTCTTAATTTTCCCTGGGCTCTTGAGATGTCTTCTTTGATCCTACCATATTCTACCTCAGATCCTACTTATCTGTGTACATGTGACATTCTTTCTATTGGAGTGCAGGCTGCTTGAGGGTAAGAATTGCGGTGGTTTTCATCTTTACACCTCCAGCCCAGGGCATGGTGACTTGCATACTGTAAGAATTTAATCAATATTTGCTTTATTAAATTGGATTGGATTGCCAATCTATTATATCTGTTAATGGAAATTGGATTGAAATGTCAGTCTTTTGTGTCAGTTTTCTTTTTTTCCCTTTGATAAAGTGACTTCTAGTCCTATTTTATTCTCATATCCCATAAAGACCCATTTTTAACAGTAATATTCTCTAAGTGTTGATATATGACTATAAGGCATTGAATATCCTAGTTGTCTCTAAATACTTCAATTGCAGACCACAAAAAAGAAAATGGAGGAGATGTGATGAGTACGAATAGGTTGTCCAGTAATACTAATAAAGAAATAGATATGAAAAGTGGAATAAGATCACATTTTTTTTTTAAAAAGGTGGGACTAGAAAAGGAGCTGAGCTAGTTAGTAGCGAGAACTGGGGTAAGCATGGGGCAAGTAAGGTATCCATAGAATGCCAAGAGATGAACAGAAAAGCCCAAGTCTACAGAGTTCATTTCCTGTGAAGGATTTGCTTTAAGACATAGATAAAAGTTACACAGGATAATGTCATAGATTGGTGTGGTCTATCTCAGTGGAGGAAGTACTCACATCCTATCTCTTAAAAAAAAAGAATAAAATTTCATTCTAAATCCTCTCCCTCCTTTCAGTTTCTCCCCCATTAATTGAGAAGGTAAGAAATATGATATTCAGGGCGGCTAGGTGGTGCAGTGAGTAAGAGCCCCAGCCCCAGCATCGGGAGACCTGTGATTGGTTCCGGCCTCAGATACTTGGCACCCACACAAAAATATAACTTTGAGCAAGTTACTTAACCCTGATTGCTTTAAAAAACAAAAAAGAAAAGAAGCATGATATTCATTTATACATATGAAGTTGTGCAAAACATATTTCTAAATTAGCCATGTTATAAAAGAAAATAAAAAGCAAGAAAAATAAAGTGAAAAAATATGCTTCAATCTGCACTCAAAGTTCATCAGTCTTTCTCTAGCAATGGATAACAGTTTTCATGATGAGTTCTTTGGAGTCATAGATCATTGTATTGCAGAGAATAACTATATCATTCACAGTTTTTTATCATACAATATTGCTGTTACTATGTAAAATGTTCTCCTGGTTCTATTCACTTTGCGTCAGTTCATATAAGTCTTCCCAAGTTTTTCTGAATCCATTCTGCTTGTCATTTATTATAGCACAATACTATTCCATCACTATCATATGCTACAATTTATTCAGCTATTCCCCAGTTGATGGACATCCCCTCAACGTCCAATTTTTTTTCTACCACAAAAGGAGCTGCTATAAACATTTTCGTACATATAGGAATAGCCATATTCTCAATGATGAAAACATAAGTCCATCCAAATTGGAAGCATTCTAATTTCCCTTGTGTTAAACGAATGTCCTCTGGCATTTGAAAGGGGGCTTTTTTAATGTTGGCATCTTTAGCATTTCATTATCAAAACCGGTGATGCCAAGTAACACTAGTCTATCTTCCTTCCTCCCATGGTCTTCTAATTTTATTGTCCGTTTTATATATTTACTATTACTGAGTGACTGACAAATCTTCTTTTGCCCCTATGACCATATGCTTTACAGAGAGAAAGCACTTTCTAGTCTAGCTATTATTTTCATGATAAGACCCAAACATAAAATATGCACTGCCCAAGCTAAGCCAGCTGGCAAGTGTCTGAGACATTTTGTTTATTATCATTATTCCCCACCATTGTATTTTCCACTTTTTTTTTAATAAAAAAAGTATATTACCTGGCAGGAATTATAAGTGTTTTATTTATTCCCCATTCACTCTTAATTTAGTCTTTTCCTTCCTATTCCTCTTTTCTCATGCACACTGTTCCAAACTTTCTCCTATTTTCATTGTAACAGTCTCTAATGTAGACAGAATTTTCCCCAGGGCCAACAGGATGAAAGAAACAAACTCTCCAGCAAATGGATTCAGTGAGACATTTGAATAGGCAGCATGGGCTTGATTGAGTTAATCAGTTTAGACTAGGCAGCTGGCAAAACCAGCAACCACAAGAAACAAACAAACAAACAAGATGAATCAGTATAAATGGAATAAATGTATGTGGTTTCATTTCCCAACTGGAGTTTTACCTACAATTTACAAAATGGATTACTGCGTTCCATTTTTTGGTTTGCCACTAGAAATTTGGCCCTTGTCAATTCATGTTTTTAAAAACGGTTTCAAATATTTATTAAAGCTAGTAACTCTGGACCTGGGGAAACTCATGTTGGCATATGGGATAAAATTACTACTAGATCATAGGGAGGTAGTCTAGAAGGCTTCTTTTCATTTCTTTGTTTTTTAAGACTCAGTGATGAGAGTCAAAGTTATACATAGCACCAAAGAAAATTCTGAGGAGTTCCTTTTACCTTTGTTTCAGCCCATACTTCTGAGGCTGGCCACCATGCATGCAGGGCAGCTGGGATAAGATGCTATTGCTTGGAGTTAGTCAGATCTAGCACACAGGATACCTGACATGTCAAAGAACTCTCAGCTGTATGTCCTCTGAAAGCAGACATTCCAAAAACTTTGCAAGGGAACGTATTTCATAGAATGCCCTTTTAACCTTCTTGGGCAGAGCAGGTTAGAAGAAGCTATGGCTCCAACCCTGAAGTTTAGGATGAAATAAACCATACTTTTTCAAAGTAGACAATCTTAGTTTGTTTTTTGTGAATTCACAGAATCAAAGAATCTTCGAGTTGGAAGGGACCCTGAGGTCATCTAGTCCAATCTTCCTCACAAACAGCTAATGAAGAATCAGAAAACAAAATTCTCACTACCAAGATCTTTGGCACTGACAGATGGTTCGTTGAATGTGGTTTTATCAGTGGAAATGACACTAAAGATGCTTTACCATCTGCTTTGCTGCTGTACCCTAAGGACCAGTGGGCCTTTTCAAGTGACCTACAGAAATCTCCTGTATGTGTTGTCTCCTTCTATTAAAATGTGAGCTACTTGAAAGAAGAGACTGACTTTTCCCTTTCCCTTTCTCTTTCCTTTCCATCTTCCTTCCTCTTTCCCTCCCTCTTTCCTTCTTTTTTCTCTCTTTTTTCCTTCCAGAATACTCTAAAAATCAAATATATCCAACTGCCATTGAGCCTTTCTTTGCTTTTGAAGGAAAATTTCCAGGCATCCCACCCCAATTTTATAAGTCTCTTTGTGAACAGCTTCTCTTACATCAAGCCTAAATTTGCTTCTTTCTCAGTTGTTCCTAGATCTTTCTACAAGGGTAAGCAAAAAAAGTCTAATCCCTCTTCCATGTGATAATCCTTCAAAAATTTGCAGACAAGTGCCTGTCCCTCCTTTCTCTCACCTGCCTATTCCCAAGTCAGTCTCTCTCTGTTTCTCTGTCTCTCTGTCTGTCTCTGTCTCTGTCTCTCTCTGTCTTTCTGTCTGTCTCTGTCTGTCTCTCTCTCTCTGTCTCTGTCTCTCTCTCTCTGTGTCTGTCTGTCTGTCTGTCTGTCTCTCTCTCTCTCTCTCTCTCTCTTGTCCAGCATATGTACAATGGCTGAAATTAGGCACCCTCCAAAAAGAGCTGGGATGACAAAATCTTACACATTGAAATGTCAAGACAATATGAAACTACCCACTATTATGAAATTAATAAGATTTCTTAGACATGGGATACTTTTTCTGTACTTCTATGCAATCTTAGTGATGTGTTTATTATGTGCACCAATGTAGCATACTGCCTGCCCATCCAAGATTCTTATCCTGTGATTCTTGATCATCTGTAGAGCCCCCACAGATTATCCACCCACCATCCCAGAGGCCTACTCCAGGCCATTTAAAATTTTGAGGGTACCAGTGGAACACTTGTTATGCCCATCTGTTATTCTTCAACATGCCAATGTGACCAGTGCGCAGAAAATACTAGCCTAATGAAATTAGAAATACTGAATATCCTAAACCTTCCTTTACAAAAACCTTATCAGAGAAATGGAATGAGAATCAGATCTGAATTCAAATTTGAATTATGCCTAGAATAATGTCCTTGTGCAAGTCACTCAACCAAAGTATTTTCATTTATAAAATGGAAATAATGATCTTTGCATTATTTACCTTGTAGAGTCTGTGATCCCAAACAAGGTAATTAATAGAAAACATCATATAAAGAAAAATTAAGATGGTCATCATTGTTATTTAAAAAAAACTAAGCTAAATGAATAATAACTCCCCATTTAAGAGGATAACATTTTGGAAATTCAAAGTACCATATAAATGGGAATTATTACAATTGTCACAAGTGACACATTGGTAAGTTATTTGCATACTGACTACATGGTAGACATTGTAGGGGATAGAAAATGCATTATCCCTACACTTCTGGAGCTTACACTCTATTTGGGGAGTTAAAACAAATAATAACAAATAAATATAGCTAAACATAAAAATAATCATATAATTTTACTGTAATGGGAGCATGCTATACTAGAAAGAACACTAGACTGAATTTAAATTTCAGCTTTCATTCATTACCAGTGTGACCTTGAGAAAGTAAACTCATTTCTCCAGGTCACACCTTCCTCTTCCATAAAATAAGGAATCTGAATTAGATTATCTCTCAGGTTCCTTCCTCCTCTAACATTTCTGTGATCACTAACCTTTCTAAATAATACAAATTGGGGTGGCTAGGTGGCACAATGAATAGAGCACCGGCCCTGGAGTCAGGAGGACCTGTGTTCAAATCCAGCCTCAGACACTTAACATAAAAAACTAGCCATGTGACCTTGGGCAAGTCACTTAATCCCAATTGCCCTACCTTCCCTCCTTCAAAAAGTAAAAAAAAAAAAGAAAAGAAACCCAAACAAACAAACCAAATAATACAAATGATACCTTCTACCACCAGGATTCTAAGCATTCACAGATCTATAATATAGCTTTTCAATTCCTTTTTTTTTCAATTTTAGCTTTTGAATTTAATTGTGGCCATGATGTTCAACATAATAGAAGGAAACACTATTACTAATAAAGACTTAAGAGAAGGAAGACTGGTTTTGAGTCTTGATTCTGCTTTGGGAAAGTCTCTCTGACTTTTTGGCCACAATTTCTTCTTCTATAAAATGTGGGTTGGATGAGATCAGTTTGGTTGATTCTAGCTCTGACATTCCTTGATTACAAGATAATTGAAATGTAGTGTAGTTGGAAGAGCATTTAAATTGTAGTCAAGAAGACCTAAGGCATTTAGATGGAGAAGTGGAGAGAGTGCTGAGCCTGGAATCAGAAAGACCCGAGTTAAATCTGACCCCTGACACTTACTAGTTGTGTAGGGCAAGTCACTTAACCCTGTTTTGCCTCATTTCCTCATCTATAAAATGAGTTGGAGAAAGAAATGGCAAATAACTCCAATATCTTTGCCAAGGAAATCTCACCTGCTTCATGAAGAGCAGGACACGATTGAACAACAAGACCTGGATTCAGATCCTTCTTCAGACACTAGCAGTGTGAGTCAGGGCAAATCACTTAACTACCTTGTATCTCACTATCCTCACTTGTGAAAGGAAGATGTTGGACTCAGGTCCTTTCTAGCTCTAGAGCTCTGGTCCTAAGAAAGACAAGCTGTAAGGTAATGAGAATAAAATCCAATCCTGAAATTCTGGAAAAAAAGTAAATGCCCTATATACTTCCTATTGTGTGATCAAATCACAGTTTTGTCCTTCAGACTTATTCTCTAATTCACCTGCCATGCATTATTGCATTTTGTGGTTATCTGTGTTTGTGCTCTAATGCTCTACAAGGCTGTTATTTCTAGGATGACAAGGACCATGTCTTGCCTGAAGTTGGTGTCACCTTCAGTGTCAAAGGTCAGCTCTACTACAGATTATCTTTATGCCTTTGGTCAAGTCATTTAAACCTGTTACTCAACTGACCCATCTGTAAAATAAAGAGCTTAGACTATAAGCTCCAAGGTTCCTTCCAGCTCTAAATCTGAAAGATCCTAGTTTGGCTGGAACGTAGAGTATGGGAGTGACCCAAGGAAGAGGTAATGCTGCAAAGGTAAAGTAGTTCATATTTATGTGGCATTTAAGGTTTGCAAAATGCATGTCTCACAACAAACCCCTGAGATACACAGTCATGGGGCATTGCAGTCTCCATTTTAGAGATGAGAAAACTTAAGTTTGGAGAAGAAAAAGACTTGTTTGGCATAACAGAAGTTGGCAGAAGTTAGATTACTGAGGGAACTGAATGCCAACTGTTCTTATTCAAGTTTAGATACATTTGATTTGTAGAAGAGGATTGTGAAGAAATTTATTAAACTTTATTAAATTGAACATGAAATTAAATTATCAAATTAATATCAACCCATTAATACCCTGTCCTAGATATTGCTCTAAAATCATTTTGCTTTGAACGTTCCCTGTGTCATTGCACAGTGCTGTCCATTTGCCCCTACGCCCCTGCCCTGATGGGGGATTTGGCTTAATTCTGTTTCACAAGCATTTATTAAGTATTTCCTTGCATCAGGTACCCTGTCAGATCCTGGGAATACATGGACAAAAAAGAAACATCATTTTCTATCAAAGAGTTCTATTTTGTTGTGGAGTTGTTTCAGTTGTATCCAATTCTTCGTGACCCCATTTGGGGTTTTCTTGGCAAAGGTACTGGAGTGCTTTTCCATTTCCTTCTCCAGCTCACCTTACAAGTGAGGAAACTGAGGTAAACAAGGTTAAGTGACTTGTCCAGGGTCACATAGCTAGTAAGTATCTGAGGTCATATTTGAACTCAGGAAGATGCATCTTCCTGAATCTGGGACCAGCACTCTATCCACTGTACCACTAAAAGTTATTGTTAAAAGTTATTACTGTTGTGTGTACCTAGGCAAGTCTAAAGTTACTTCTCATCCTGATATCACTTTGATGGATACACGACACAGGGAGTATTTCAAAGCCACATTAATTTAGAGTATGATATAACACAGGGTATTAATGAGTTAAACTGTTTATTAATTTGCTTTATATTACTCTTTACAAACCTGACACAGGGGAAATGTCTGACCACAGACACAGTCTCTGAATCCCTAAACCTGTCAGGCGCAGGCTCTGTAAAGGTGCTAGAATATTGTCCCTCACTTTCTTACACTTAGGAGGCTATCTCTTATGAAAGGTGACATATGAAGAGTTCAAGAAGAGAAGAGGACTGGGGACAGCTTTTTCTGGAAAAATCTGACAGGCATGAAAATTTCTGAGGAGTCCTCACCTGAGATTTCACCACTGGTGTGATAACAAACCCTTATACTGGCCTTTCTGTTCTTAGAATGAGCTCAGATGAAGGCTGTACAGGAAGAGTCAAGGGGAAGCAAAGGGAAATTGTGGGAATTATCATCCATCCATACAGTGGGTCCTTATATATCATTTAGTCTATTTCCCCATCTCATAGATGAAAAAATCAAAGTTCAGAAAGGGGAAAGGACTTGTTGAGAAAACTTCTGATCAGAGGACATGAGATCTAGAAGGGATTTTAAAAATCAAGAGAAATATTGGAAAGGGCGCTGGCTTTGGAAGTAGGGCATCTGCATTTGAAGCCTTTACTTGTGTGAGCTTTCAAAAACCATTTCTCCTTTGTGGGCTTCAGTTTTCTAATCTATGAAATGGGGTAATCAAAACAGAGGATCTCTTAGATAATTCCAGCTCAAAATCTATGATCATAATAACTCCCTCACTGATGGGTAAACAGAAGCTCTTAAAGGTGAAATGACTTTCCTAGATCACTAAACTCAGAATTGAAAGACCTGGGGTACTAGTCTGGTTCTACTGGGCAAATCACTCTGTCATATCTGAGCCTCAGTATTCTGTTGTGTAAAATGAAGACAAGAGTTAGTATGGTATAGATAAAGACATATACCAGCTGTATTTTTCTTAAATACTGATTAAATGCTTGCTCCATGACTGGACAAACCCCTTATGTTTCAGTGCCTTAAATCTCCGAGACAGGAGTTTTAAACTTTTTGTGCGTCATGAACCCCTTTGGCAACATGATGAAGTCTATAGACCTCTTCTCAAATAATGTTCTTAAGTCCACAGAATATAGCTTGCTTGTATGTTTATCAGGTTGTCTCTCATTAGATAGTGAGATCCTTGAAATCAGGACCTGTCTTTTGCTTTACTTTGCATCCTCAGAACTTAGCAGGATGCTTGGGACATCGTATGTACTCAATGAATGTTTGCAGGCAGAATAATTATCAAGCAAACCAATTATATTGAACTAAAGACATATTGTTTCACCATTTAAGTTGAGAACTCCCTGAAATGTGTCCACTAACATGAAGTTAAGAGCTCACTCTTCAAGGCTAAGCTGAACAGAAATGCTGAGTGATTTATTAGTAGAGGGAATTTCCTAATTGGACTTTTTCTGTGAAGGAATGAAGTCACAGATCCAGTTCAAAAAAAATTAAAAATGGTCATGTAATACGTAATCCTTATACCATATATCCAATTCAGAATTTTGTTGTGAGTGCAGAGCTACATACAAATGATTTGCTATTATGTATTGAATACCCACAATGTGCTGTCCTGTACACAATCTATCTTCTTTGGGGGCCACTGGGTCACCTCTCAAGGAAATTACCTTCTCACAGTGCTGCTACCCAAGTACAATGAGACCAGTGCCAAGGAAAGCAGGTGCACTTGGCAGTTGAGCTGGCAGGGCTTTGGGTAGGTGGGGATCTCTGCACCACCACCTGGAACATTGGCTCAGCTACCTCGTCTCCTCATGAAGTCATGTTCTCAGGAAGCCCAGGGTTAGGATAAACTGGCCCAGTTAAATACCAAAAACTCCAAGTGCTGGAAACAACTTTAAGAATACAAGGCCAAGAGAACTAGCAAAGCCTTTTAATTCCATTTCTGCAACAACTCTGACATCTCTTCATTTCTTTTCATTTCCACTATTATTGTCCTACCTCAGACCTGTATCACTTCTCCCTTAAATTCTCGTAATAGCATGCTAACTGACCTCCTCTCTTGGGGCTCTCCCTTCACCAGTCCCTATCTCATATAGCTGCTAAATGTATCTGTAACACAGGTAGTGATTAATATGTTAACATACCAGTTAAAAACCCTTCAGTTTTCCCCTCTTATTTATAAAATAAAATACAAAATCCTTAGCCTGGCATTCAAGGCCCTTTACTGTCTGGCTCCTATCTACTTTCTACCCTAATTTCACATTATTTCCCTTCACTCATACCATACTCTGGTCAAAATGAACTGAAAACTATTTCTTGAGCTTGGTATGCTGCTTTGTATCTTGTACGAATTCGAACAGGTTGTGCCCATGCCTGTCGTGTTCTCTCACCTCATTTCCACCTTTCCCCACGTAAACGAATATAAGCTCCTTGAGGTCAGGGGCTCGGTCAGTACTTATCTTTGCACACCTAGTGCCTGTCTTAATGAATTGAATAAAATGACTTGCCCAAAGTCATATAGCTAGCCTCAAAGAAAGGACTGGAAACTTGGTCTTTGATCTCCACCTCAAATATATCTCACTCTTCCCCAAAATATACTTTCTACTTGAATCAAACCAGTCTCTTTACTGTTTTCAAATTTGCAGGGCCCATTCCTGCCTTTGCAGATTCTCCTATCTTGCTCCTGTTTCCTCAAGTGGACTTCCTATTCTTTCTTCCTAACCAAATTCCATACCTCCTTTAACATCCAGTTAACGTTACACTTCCTCTGTTTAATCCCACTCTCTGATTAATCCCACTATCATCACCCTGTCTTTCTCTGAAATTCTTCAATCTTTATAATTTGTGCCACACAGTCTAGTAAATGGATTACACAATGTCTTGTATCACTGTATGTTTTCCTATTTATTATTTTCTAACTAACTAGTCTGAAAGCTCCTAGAAGGTGAGAACTGTTTCTTATACCTTTAAATCTCCTGCTATGCCTAGCTCTATAATGGACGAATAGTAGGTATGCAATCAATGCTGGTTGATTGCTGGTGAATGAGTTAACACAATTGACCTTACTCAAGTCATTTAATTTCTCATAGATCAAATGGGGCTAATAAAATTCTGTACATCATCATTGTGCATTCATCAATTCAGAAAACCTATCAAGGTCTGTGATGTGTGAAAATTAAGTAATGTTTGTGAAGTAGTCAGTAAATACTAAATAATCACAATAAATATTTTAAAGAATCAGAGAATCGCATGATTTCAGAAGACTTCCAAACATTGGGAAGCTGCCACATTTCTAAGCAAACTTTTCCCTTTTAGGTACTCTAATTATTTAGAAGCTTTTCCCCTTGATATTAAGCCTAAATTGGCTTCTTCCTCCACTGGATGAACATTGGAGCTACAAATAATAAAGTGAGAATCCTTCTTCCTAAGGAGTTCACATTCCAGTTAGCTGAGGCAGTACTTTTAGGAGTGTTCAGCAATAGGGTAAATGGAAAAACAGGTAGGTGGGGGAGTGAAGATAAATGTTTAACGACTGGCTCTCAAAAATGTATTCATGACTGTTTTAAAATTTAATCTACATTATTAATATTTTCTCCACCGCTTTTTAAAGTCTATACCAGAGGTGGGGAACATGTGGCCCTCTAAGTCCTCAAGTGTGGCCC
>NW_027187352.1:17145119-17146156 GCF_028583685.1 Petaurus breviceps papuanus
CTGGTCTATATAATCAACAAAGGAATAAATCAAATTATGATTTGGAGTATTTACTGATGTCTAAGGTATAAATTCTTAAACTGAAAATTTAATAATCAGCACCCATATTTCATATCAAACCATAGGAGTTCTTTCTAGAAGAGATAGGGGCACGGCAGATATTATGGCCCAATAGACCTTAGGAGAACAATGTCGCTATTGTGGTTCAGTTGTTTTCAGTCATGTCTGACTTTTCATGAACCCATTTAGAGTTTCTTGGCAAAGATACTGGAGTGGTTTACCATTTTATTCTCTAACTCATTTTATTTTATTTTTTGCTTTTTGGAGGGGGGAAGGCAGGGCAGTTGGGGTTAAGTGACTTGCCCAAGGTCACATGGCTAGTAAGTATTAAGTGTCTGAGGCCGGATCTGAACTCAAGTCCTCCTGACTCTAAGGAGAGTGCTTTATTTACTGCATTACCTAGCTGCCCGCCACTCCCCCCTCCCCCCAGCTCATTTAATAGATGAAAAACTGAAGCAAAAAGGGTTAAGCTTGCCCAGGGTCACCCAACTACATGCATTTGAGGTTAGATTTGAACTCAGGAAGATGGCTTTTCCTGACTTTAGGTCCAGCACTCTATCCACTGTATCACATAGAATGATGGCAGAGCCCAGTACATCCCCATTCCTTATTTTTCTAGAAGGATTGTACTTGTTGATTCTATGCTTATCCCCTCTAATGATAAGAGCCTTCATTACCTTCCTTCTTGCTTGTAGGTATCTTATTTGTACTCCACTATTTACAAATTATCTCTTCCACTAGAAGGTAAACTCTTTGAGAGCTAGGAATATGGTTTTGCTTTCATTGTATACTTAGTGCTTAGCACAGTGCCTGACACATAGTAAGGAGTTAATAAAAACCTGTTTTATTGATAAGTTGCAGGTAGATAGATACAGATACATGCAGATGGAGAGAGAGGGAAGAAGACAGAGAGAGAAAGAGGAAGAACATGAAGAAGAAGAAGAAGAAGAAGAAGAAGAAGAAGAAGAAGAAGAAGA
>NW_027187352.1:17146166-17155891 GCF_028583685.1 Petaurus breviceps papuanus
GAAGAAGAAGAAGAAGAAGAAGAAGAAGAAGAAGAAGAAGAAGAAGAAGAAGAAGAATGTCAAATGCTTTTGAATTAACTATCCATGTGATGGGAGACATCATATCCCTAATCATTTGGAAGGGAACAGTGGGCTTAAAAGTCTGAGTGGATTTGGGATAGCTCTGGATTGGTTACCTGGGGAATGTGGGAAGGGGAGTTAACATCCAGTGGGATGAGAATTGGACAGAGTATGAGGTAAGGCAGCACACAGGGGCACGTGTGTGCGCGCGCGCGCACGTGTGTGTGTGTGTTTGTGTGTGTAATCTCTTGGCAGGTTCCCAGAAGTTCACATTCCTGTGAGCTCTCAAAGCATACTTTATTATCAGTTCTCGAGGTTTTTCCATCTAAAAATCATTAAAATTATTTTGGAAAATTTCCATGTTTATTTATTTTTATCCTAAAATATTAATTATGAATAAGTCTTATAATACGTAGATAGGTATATCTATTCATACTGCTTTGATCTTTCCATTAGAGGAACAAAGGACAAGAACAACCTACATATATTTGGGTAATGATCAATGCAGTCTAATAAGCTCCAGCAATTTAAGCAATGTATAATTTCTATAATTTTGTTCTAATGATAATCATAAATTAGCACTAGTCATGGCAATTTTATTCTTAAGCAATTTTGTGTGAAAAATAATGATAATTATAGCAATTTCATCAATATCAGTTGGAGTCTGAACCAGTTGCCAAGATAGTTTCCTACCCAACCACCCAGGCCATCTTGCCATCTTTGCTATCTACCTTGGGGCTCCTCTACTTCTCCCCACCTAGAACAATATCTCTTGGACTCAACATTCAAAAATCATGCCCCTAGTTTCTAGAACAGCTAACACACTCAGCTTTTGAAGTCTCACCTTAGGTCTGAGAACAGCTAGTCAAGCACAAACATTTATAAAATATTTATTCAACCCATGATATCTGGATGCCCAGCCCTTGTCTTAGCATTTCTATTCTTTCTCTCTACATTCCTTTTCCTTCACTAAGGAAAATAATAAAATACACACACTGCCCATGAACCTATTCACCATTACTGTGACTCCTCAATCAAAATTTGGCTTCTTTACCATTCTCCTATGTGTGTTGTCTCCTGATATCAGAAGAGAAATTCCTTGAGGGCAGGACCCGTTTCACTTTGCATTTTTATTGCCAGTGTGTAGTATAGTGGCTAACATATATTAAATGTTTATCAAATGCTTTTACTCATACATTCATTCATTCCTTCATTCACATGGGGGCAATAATAGAGAACTTCTGTCTATATGATTAGTCCTGGATTCAATACCCAATTGTTCCACTACAAATTCATCAGTAAGTCAGAGAATAAGTATTTAATGGGGAGTTAGTTACATAGTATCTGACAAATTATTAGGGAAATTTAAAAAAAGGAGGGAAACCCCTCCCTTTTTTTGTTTCTAAGTCGGTCATGACCATCTCTCAAGGTCTAGATCAAGTTTCCCATTAAGTCTACTTCATCCCACCACATCCCACCCATCTGCTCCTTTTATCAATTCATTTAGTCCTTATTAGATAACTGAAATAAGAAAAAAAAACACAACACTAGACTTGGGGCCAAAAGACTTGGGTTCTAGTTCCACATCTTATTCATATTAGCTCCATGGCTTTGGCTAAGTCACATAGCTGTTAAGGTTCTCAGTTCCTGCATGTATAAAATGGGAATAATATTTAGTAACCTACATTCCCCTCCCTGCCCCCATCAGGTTTGCTGTGAAGATAAAGATGATGGATGTGAAAACAGGGTTTAACTTCTACTTTCAGAAAACCTATGAAACGTATTAATATTAATCATATCATTCATTTTACCCAACATACCCTGATATTTAAGGATCAGTGATTTCATTAGCATGAGTCATCCTTCTGTTGGGTCAGAGCACAAGCTGTCTCTGCCTTCATGGATCGTTTCATAAATGGTTGTGTCCATATCAATTTATCATATGGTGGGGAGCCTTTATACACTGTTAGATGGATTCATCCACATCTATTACCAAGCCTAGATTATGTGTGTGTGTGTGTGTGTGTGTGTGTGCATGTCTATTTTGGACTGGACTGATGAGTTCATTCATGCTGGGAGCTTTCTAGTGAGGCAACTCCCTCAACCAAAATATGTGGGCTATACTTTCAAAATCTTTATTTTAGAATATTGCCTGGGGAGCTGAGTTAAATGAGCTGTTCAGGGTTATCTAGGCAGTTTATATCAAAGGTAGTACTTGAACTTGTAACAGCTTGATGCCGAGGCCAGCTTTCTGGGGGACTAATAGGATGGTAGACTTGGACTCAGGTGGAAAAGGATTAAAATCCTGTCTCTGACTCTTATGAGCAATGTGACCCTCAGCAAATCAATTCAACATAGTTCCTCAAGCAACTCACTGGGATCTATATTAGGTGATATACTTAGTTTAGTGATATGCATCAGTGGAGGGAGATCTCATATTGAGAATCACTTATGATTTGACAGCCACAGGTTCCTTCATGTCTGTCTGTCTGTCTGTTTATCTATCCACCTATTTATCTGTCATTTCTTCAGCTTATTGATTTTCCTTTCTTTCATCAAGGTCTAGTCTCAATGGAAAGGTGTGTCATGTTTATACTCATTTGTATCTCCCTACAACTTAGCACATAGATGCTCAATAAATACTCATTAATTTACTCAAAAGAACTCTAAAAAATAATAGGAAAGACAAACCAGATTGCCAATATGATATAAGATAATGTGAGACTACAGGCATATTAAGTAGAATCTAGCTTTGTGTTGTGAGGGAGAAGTGGGCTAGGATTGTGTTCTCAGTTTAAAGAATTCCAGAACCACAGACTGTAAGGGTTAGAAGGGACCTGAGAGGCTACTGTGAATGGGAAAAGATTCAAAAAGGAGGTGTGGTTTAGTGATTATCAGGTATAATGCATGAGGAAAAAGTTTTCCACACATATAGTAGGACAATTTGGGAAAAGCTTAGATATGAGAGAGTGAACTCTAGGTGTTCAGGATGAAGATGTAACAGGAATGGGACTGAGGTTTATGGTACTGCCACAGCTCAAAATGATGTACGTGCTGGTATTAGTAATGGAGGAGCTTTGAAAAGGATGATCAAAAGTTGATTTGAGCTCAAGGTTAATGAGAAGTCACTGGAGAGATGGAAATAGCATGATGATATGGTTGAGTCCTTGTTAACACTACGTTCATTTGTACCAAGGTCCAGTGAAGCAGAGGATTCTAAAATCGCTCCAGGCAAGGACTCTGCGGTTCTACATTTACATGGGGAGAGGTTGGAAATGTGAACTCTCCAATGCTGCTTCTGTCCTGCCAGAGGGACCTTCATCTAAGGAGTGGGACTAAGAGGTAGTGCAGGGATACCCATGTCATCTGGACATAGACAATACACCACAATGGTGGAGCATCCCTGAGGAATCCCAGCCTGTTCACTAGTCTTCTCCGGTGTGTAACTGTTGAGGCTGTGGCAAATTCCCAGATTGTGCAGAGTGGTTATATGGAAGGTGGAAACTCAGAACTGGTTTATACAAACATGTGCAGAAAACCCTGATTTCTCCCAAGATTTTCTAGAAGCTTTGACATCTCTGCAAGACAACTGCCCTGGTATGGCCTCCTTAATCTCTTTTTGGGGGCTATTGAAGAACAACACTGTTGCTGTTCAATCATGTCAGTATGTCTGATTGTTTGGGACCCCTTTTGGGGTATACTTGGCAAAGATACTAGAGTGTTTTGCCATTTCCTTCTCCAAATCATTTTTCAAATGAGGAAACTGAAGAAAAGAGAGTCTAGTGACTTGCCCAGGGTAACATAGCTCCATAGCTTGTAAGTGTCTGAGGCCAGATTTGAACTCTGGCCTTCATAACTCCTGGTCTGTTGATCTATCCATTGTGCCACATAGCTGCAAAATTCACTGAAAATGCTCTGAGTTTTCTATAAAAGAGATTTAGGGAGTGTTGGAGGTCGTGTTTTTGGTAACTAAGACAAAGGGGTGTGTGTGTGTGTGTGTGTGTGTGTGTGTGTGTGTGTGTGTGTGTGTACCTGTGTGAAATCTACTGTTCACAGATAGCATATTTATTACTACAGCAGATCTTTTTAGATTGACCAAGTTTGGGAAACCGCTTTGTTCCCCAGGATGTTATGAACAGATGTTTTATTATCCTGATCACACATGACAAGCCAGTAAAAAGACCTTTCCGTATCTGGTGGCACCCTGCATAAAATAATCCAAAAGAATGTTTTCGCCATATGGTTGAATCTGCACATGGCTATAAATTGTGCATTATAGAGGCAAACTAGGTTAATATTTACTTCTCCTCTCAGGATTCCAAGAATGATATCCAGCCTCCTAGACTAATTCATGATTTCCCTAATGCTGTGATTAAAAGATAACTGATTTCTTAGACCATACTGCCTTTATTTAATGTCCCCCCCCCCCATTTTTTTCTTTGAGGAAAAAAGACTGCAATACCTATTATGGAGTTTAGATATATTCTTCTGAGTACAGAAGCAAGATTACTGAGGTCAGTTATAAATGTCTGGCCTTCCCAATGGTAATATTGGGATCACTCTGTCTGCGCTGTCTATTCAATTATGCATAGTAACAAAGGGGAAAAGTCCCCTGACTCATAGAAGGATAGTGCTAAAAGGATTATCAGTGGTTATCTCTCTGGCAATCTCTTCATTTTCCAGATGAGGAAAATCAAGCCCAGAGATGTGATGTGACTTCCCTATGGTTGAACAGGTAAGTCAACAGCAAGGCAGTACTCCAACCCAAGGCATCTTAATCCACGTTCAGCACTGTTATACTATGACTCCTCTCCAAGGGATGAACATGGTATAGAAATGAAAGGTAATCTGATGAAATGGCTAGAGTGAACTTGGAGTCGTGAAAATCTAGGTTTAAATCCTACTTCTGAAACTTACCTGGCTCCATGACCTTGGTAAAGTGACTCAAACTGCTCTGTGTCTGTTTCCTTTACTGTAAAATGAGAGGGAAATGGACTTGAAGCTCTCTAAGGTCCTTTATAGTTTCAAATCTATTACCTATCCTGTTCCCCGACTGGCTCAAGCCAACTAAAGTCTTCCTAAAGTGGTCAAGTTTCCACTTAACTATCATACAGGCCAGCCAAACTTAGTCCATTCTTTCTCCAGAACAGCAATTCTTGCCCCATTCATTACCACTTTCTCAGACAAAATTTCTGGCTTCTTCCTCTTCCTCCCACTTCTCTCTCTGTGTTACTGGATATATTGAAAAGGCAAACCATTGTAGTAGATCCAGCCAAATTAGCCTACTGCCGATCCTCATACAGAAAATTACATCTTTCACTTTCATGCCTTCATATAGATTGTCCTTCATGCCTGGAAAGCCTGTATTTCTGACTTTCAGAGTCTCTAAACTCAATCCAAGTGGCACTTCCTATAGTAAGCATAGTATATTGACCCCAAGTCATAGCTGCTGAATCCCCATCCCTACCAAAAAATACATTGTGTATGTGTATGTGTGTATATATATATATATGTACTATACACGTGTATTTATTTCCACACGTGTTGGTCTATATATACATGTGTATACATGTTTGTGTGTATGCACATATCACATATATGTATATACAGTTATCTGATTGCATATAGCGTATACAGTAAGACTACTTGGAGCAGTTAGGTGGTACAATAAGATCACTGGTTTTGGAATCAAGAAGATTCATCTTTCTGAGGTCAAATCTTACCTCACATACTAGCTGTGTGATCCTGGGCAAGTCACTTGACTCTGCCTCAGTTCCTCATCTGTTAAATGAGCAAGAGAAGGAAAGGCAAACCTTTCCAGTACCTTTGCCAAGAAAGTTTCAAATGGGGTCACAAAGAGCCAGGCAGGAGGAAAACAACCAAACAGGAACAAGAACAAGGGTGCAATTTCTTGCTTGTAAGTAAATTCCTAGAATCTAGTAGGGTATCTGATGCACATAAAGGACTTAATAAATGCTCACGGGACAGAACTGAACCAAATCCCCATCAGGGTATAGTCATGGGGCTAACAAAATCACTGTGCGATGGTGGCATCTACTTTAAGTCCCTGAAGCTAGAGTCAGGTTACAGAACTTGTCCTGTACTTCTAGCTGCTTGTGTTCTCCCACAAAACTCCCAGAATCTCCCTGAACCTCAGTCTCTCCCCTCCCATCCTATAACGATTCAACTGGCTTCATTGTGTCTTTCCTCACCTCTACTCTCCCAACCCACTCCCTTCAAAATGTTCTTTCTTCCCTTCCTCACCCTACTATTGGTTGAAATAGTAACTAAAAATATGCAAATAGAAGGAGTGGCTATGATATATAGCCAGTTCACATTCTAAAAAATGTTTAAAAGTTATGCTGGTGACAAATTCAATCTGCGTCAACAAGTGTGTTGTTGCTACTGAGAAAGATAATGGGATCTTAGGTTGCATCAACAGAATTACTGTCCAAACCAAGGTGCTGGTGGGTCATCTTACAGCTGCATTAGGTGACATCTCATTTATATTGCTCACTTCTGAGCATCATGATCCATGAGGCTTATTTGATTCACAGAATGATGACTTGGATTGTGAAGGGACTCAAATCAGGTAGTGTGGGGAATATTTGAAGAAAGTCAGCTGGGTGGGGAGAACCTTGGAAGGTGGAGGTTGGGAGGAGGCATGATGAAACTTGTTAGCTTTCTTCAAGTGTCAGAAGGGCTTGTATATGAAAGAAGGATCATATTTTTATATGGTGTAGAAGGTGATTTGAACTAGGACCAATGTGCTGTAGTTATAGGTAAATGGATTTATGTGAGGTAGAGCCTTGTAATAATTAGGGTGTCTCAAGAAATAAAATAAGATGCACTAATAAGTGTTGAGCTACCTGTCAGTGAAAACACTCAAGGAGAGACTGGAAGGAGACAGTCAAGGATGTTGCAGAAGTGATCCCTCACTGGAGACAGATTTGGGCTTAACGATTGCCAATGTCCCATTCAAACAGAAGTTCCCAAACTTATTTGGTCTACCACCCCCTTTAAAAAAATCACCCAACATCCCATTATAACTTGCATTTTGTGTGCTTATTTGGAAAATAATGTAATCACTATAACTTTAACTCTGTCACACAACAGATGAAACATGTACAAATGGTTTTTCAAAATATTCTTCCCTTTTCTTCTTTCCTTATGCTTCCACAGATCCCTTATTTTTATTTAATGTCCTCTAATTGCCCTGGAGACTACTACCTCCACCATCTAGGGACCCCCAGGGGGTGGTATTGCCCACTTTAGGAACCTATGCATTAAACTTTAAAATATTATGTAAATTTGAACTACTGAGGCTGACAATGAATAGGAGATAATATAAGGTAGACAAAAGTGCATTGGAAACTACAAACTACTATGCAGGTGGAAAATGATATTATTTATTATAAGCATTTTTATCAATGGTCTTCAGAAACCCAGAACGATCAAGCTTAACATTCTGCAAGGCATTCATAAGCTGTTCCTTCTTCTTCAAAAGGGCAGCCAAAGTCTTATGGAAATATAGGTCACTCAGTCAAAGAATTTCCCAAGAATATATCAATGGTGTCCTATAAATGGTGCATAAGATTGTGGCTAGTTCACCTTCCCCAGCTGATAACTTGTTAGGGCTGTCAAGTGCGAAGGCGACACTATCAAGTACACACTTCCATTTCTGTCAAAATGGTTTCTGTTGGAGGTAATGGATCACAAAGGCAGAGCCACAGAAGCACAGAGAGAAATGTGCTTAAAGACATGCTTGTTAAGTAACATCAGGAGGTATTTAACTTTGAATCATGCTTAACATTTTTAAATGATGATAAACAGTTCTCACAAAATATTTTGTCACTTGTATATTTTATCACTGAGTACAGGCATAGTAAAATATGCTGTCGTGTCTGGGGAATGCAATCATTCAATTTAATAAATGGCCAATATGAGAAGTGAAGCTTTCGATTTTGATACAGTAAATAATCTCTCCCTCTTGGAATCTCCACTGTTTTGCTTGTATCTCCCCTCCTCACTTATCATATTACATTCTGTATTTGTAGCTTGCTACTCTTACTAGTCTATAAATTCCTTGAGGGTAAGTGGTCTCATTTGTCTCTGCAGCAATCAATCAATCAATAAGAATTAATTAAATCCATCTTCATTATGACACATTATATTAGGTACTAAGGATACAAAAAATTAATTAAATGGTCTTTGTTCTCAAGAGGCTTATATTCTATGATAGGAGACAACCCCCTTCCTTGCCTACAACAATGCCTAGCATGAAAATAGGTAATTATAATGTATTTGTTGAATTTTGGTGCATTAATAAACATTTAATGAATACAACTGAAACAATAAAATATAAACTCTCTGAGGGCAGAAACTGTTTCTTTTTTGTCTTTGTATCCCAGCCCCTTTCTCAGTACCTTGCAAATAATAGCCACATAATAAATGTTTGTTGAATTACATTAATAGCAAAATTACTGACTTGAATAGATAAGATAATATGGATTCTCTTACTGAATTTGATACAATGCCAAGTATTTACTTCACACATATATTTTACACTTATGCATATCTTTGTATGTATATGTTTATCTATGAAGCAGACCAAGAGCATAGTCAAGTCAACTACTTTGCACAGACAGTAAGGTGGTATTGTCACCGTTTTTCACCTTTTGTTTTAGAAAAAGACCAATGGCATCATGGGGTGATAGCTTGACTTGGGTCTGAATTGGATTTAAGTGAGGCAGAGTTGTACAAAGTCATCAGTTTGACTCTTTTCAGAATCATTGAAGTCCAGTGGCAAGACAAAATAGAAGACACATAATGGCCCATGATACAGTAGATGACCTTGGTATCTTTAATGTCTGATCAAATTCTAAGCATTCCACAGCCTCTTCTTCAGTCACCTTCATGGAACACATTCTTTTCATCAGCCCATTCCACCAGGGGAAGTCTTCACATTCTTGGGGTAAATATCCCACTATGTTGCTGATGAGTTTCAGGTCTGTTGGTTACCCTCAAACCTGGTGTGGCCTGTCTACTAGGCAGTTTTACCATGTGGCCTGTGCATGCTACAGTTTCTTGGAGCCACAGGTGAAAGCTGGGTGGCAGGTGGACACCAAAGATGGATGAACAGCTCTTTAAAGGGCTTGGCAAGCCCTCATACTCAAGATGCTAGGACTCCTTGAATATGGGGTGGCATAGTTAAGAGAGTACAATCTGTACAGTCAGAATCTTCAGACACATGCTAAGAGCATAACCCCGGGCAAGTTACTTAGTATTTGTACACAGGTACTCAACTACTTCATTTTTAAGATGGTTATAACAGTACCTACTTTGCAGGGTGTAATGGAAAGCAAAATAGGATTTTTTGCTGTTTTTCAGAATTGAGTTTTAGCTAATCAAATCCCTTTGTGCCTTGCCTTTGCTTATATCAAGAGTCTTTCATTGAAAACTGTATACATTGTATTGCTCTTCATAGACCTAAGGGTATTTGAAGATCTTCCCTACCAAAAGTAACCACAAGGGAGACATGGTGGGAGGAGCTTGCAAAAAGGGTAGAAGAGAAAGGAGCTGATAAGAGAAGGAGCAGAGGTGGGAGCAGGCAGAACTGAGAGAGAGAGAGAGAGAGAGAGAGAGAGAGAGAGAGAGAGAGAGAG
>NW_027187352.1:17155901-17178786 GCF_028583685.1 Petaurus breviceps papuanus
AGAGAGAGAGAGAGAGAGAGAGAGAGAGAGAGAGAGAGAGAGAGAGAATGTTTGTGATGTTGGTATTTTGTCTGTTGATCTGTGTTACCTTCTCAGACAGAAGCCCTGTCTGTTGTTCTGTGTTACTTTCTCAGACAGAAGCTCTGTTATTCTATGTTGATTTCTCAGACAGAAAGCGAATCGAGATGATAGTACTGGTAATGTGTATAAATATCGTTGTAGCCCTGTTAAGCTAGAAACAGAAACTGCTAAGAGCTTGGAGAGTGGAGTAGTCCCTGTGAGCTGCCTACTCAGAGAGATGCCTACAAGTGAATCCAGGCAAGAGTTGGGAGCAGTCACAGCCCATGGAGGAGGAGCAGTGGAATTTGGAAGCTAACTTCTAGTCAAGATGAAAGAGGACTTTACTTGGACACTCTACATTGACAGTGGAGATTATAACTTACTGTGACCTAGGGGTGGATGGTGTTCATATTTTCTGCTATCCCTGAAAGATGACTATCAGATATGCTAAATGATATGTTTTGTTTAAGACTATGTGGCCACCTTAGTAATAAATTGCTATGTTATGCTGTGGTGAATGTTATGCTTTAGTTTATTGCTGAATAAATAGAGAGTTCAATATACTATGTGATTAGACCCTTAAAATTATTCACAGCAGCAGTCCTCAGGAGAGCTGCCCTGATTGACTTTACACAGGGCTGTTTTGAATATCAAATGTGATAATATTTTGAAAGTACTTTGTAGACTTTCAAGCACTATAAAGATGTGAGCTATTTATTATTCTTATCATTTTTGTAGAAGTAATAATAATAGTTATAATTGTCATTGTTACCATTATTATTATTATTATTATTTGTAAGGTTATAACAATTTCTCTGTAATTTCTTGCCACATCCTTCTGGATTTATTTCCTGGGTCTAAGCAGAGCACATTTGATCTCACTTTCATATGAAAACCTTTTAAATATCTGAAGACAGTAGCCATGTTAATTAATCAATAAATAAGGATTTATTAGACGCTTTCCATGTGTTAGGTGCCTGGGATAAAAATCCAATAAGTGACATCATCTATACTACCTAAATTCTTCTTTTCTCCAGGCTAAACATCCTCAAATTCCTCCAATGGAGCACGTTTTAAAAAAGGTCCAAGAATGTTATTAGGTTAACCTTTTCTCAATGATCTCTTAGGTTTCTGCTAGCTCTAAATCCTAGAAGTCAAAGCAGTAACTAGGAACTTGAGTGCCTAGAGCAAGCAACATGAAAAATCCCCTATAACTTTCTAGTGACAGGATCATTGGGTGAAGGAGCACACCCTCGGATTTAAGGACACATGTTGAGGGATATATAGTAAGGTTATTGCTGGGGAGATAGCTATGGGAATTGCTGGGTGTGGGGGCTGGTGTAGGTCAGATAGAAGCTCCTGTAAGGTATGGCATCTTGGGAAGGAAGTATGATATCTGGTAACTTCCTTTTTCAACAAATTCTCTCTCTCATTTTGGCAAAAAGAGACAGCATGGCAGAGGGCTAGCTATGGAGTAAGGAAGAGTTAGGCTTAATTATTACTTCTGATGGCTCCTGCCTATGTAGCTATGGTTAGTTTCTAGTTAGGACAAATAAGAAATTCTCTGAAATCGTCAAATTATTCTAACTCTTACTGTATTTTTCCATTGAGCTGGAACAAATTACCATATTTTTACATAATTATAACTTCAGATAGTATGAATTAAAAATATGAGGATGCTTCAGGAGACTCACTGTTCACACTAATTCAAACCTAGCTGCATAGGCAAGTCAGGCAGCCTCTCAGTTGTTCAGTTATATCCAACTCTCCATGACTGCATTTGGGTATTCTTGGCTGAGATATTGGAGTAGTTTGCCATTTTATTTTCTAGCTCATTTTACAGATGATGAAACTGAGGCAAACAGGATTAAGTGCCTTACCCAGGGTCACACAGCTACTAAGTCTCCAAGTTCAAATTTGAGCTCAGATCCTCTTTGTTCACCCAGGCAACTAATTTTATGTTACAAATGAATTGCTAATCTGTATCAATGAAAGAAGTTTACAAACTGGGAGTTGTATATATGGCTGCAATCATGGATATGAACCAAAAATAAAATATCCCTAACTAGGTATTAAATCCAGTTGTTTTTACTATAGAAGGAATTCAGATAGTATTAACACCCTCTGCTTTAAGGCAAAGTTTAGGTTATCCAAGTCATAGTTCTTGTTAAGCTATAAGCTCGTTATCTATGATTCCTATTTCCAATATGATTCTTCAGAGACTTTTAACACTGCTAAGAATTGAATGAAACATATGCAACCAAGACCCTACTTCCTTCCCAGCACATTAAAATTTCCTCCTAAACAAATGAATGCATCTATTATCTCTTTCCCATAAACCTCCCTTTCTACTGACACCACTTTTAGTATTCTAATGATTACAGACACATCCTGAAATCTTTTTACCTGCTGGTTTGGTGTTTAGGTTTAATAGACCTTATTAAGGATTTCAAGCAATTTGAGTATGTCATCATTTGCCTTAGAATAACAATTTCACTCCATAAAAAAACCTCCATGATGTCTGTCTTCTTATCCTGTGTTGTGTGAACAATAGAACTGGCTGGATCACAATGTACAAGGTAGATCCTGTTTTAGCAGATAGGAATATGGACAGCAAAGAGGGAGAAATGGTATGCTTCTAATGTCTGGTGATAAATGTACCCAGCTACCTCCCCTATTTGATTTGGCTAGAAGGGACCTTACAGCTCACCTGGTTCAGCCCTCTCATTTCACAAATGAGGAAGCTGATGCCAAAAGTGATTACGTTACCAACATCACACATGAGCCAAGATGCCAACTAGGGTCCTCTGATTTTAAATTCAATGTCCCCCCCCATCCCCCGTGGCACAACTCTGTATTGCTAAGGTTCAAAGATAATGCTATTAAAATGCAGATTGATTGGGAATATTTTTAGACATAAAGAGAAACACAGCTTTCTCTCCCACATGGTTGAAAATGTTAACTATGTCCTGTTTGGATTTATCACCTTTCTGTTTTAGAGACTTTGGAGAAAACAAACAATAATAATGAGCCCATAGACAATTTGGAAATTGCTTGTGTAGAAACCTCACGTGATCAGAACAAAGCCAAGAGCAAGGCAGCAAGATAAAATGTTCTTTGTATGGCTGAAGAAGATCTCACAAAGTTCTCACAGTGGAGTGAGGTTGATTTCATTTTGATATAAGGGAAAAAGCCCCACTAACAATCAGAGCTGCCCCAAAGCAGAGTGGGATGGCCTGTATGGTAATGAGTCCCCCACCAGTGGGAATATTCAAGTATAAGCTGAATGATTTGGTAAAGATGCTGTATATGGGATTTGTGGCTCCTGTGGTTACTGCCTTAAATTCAATTTTTATTCAGTTCAACTTAACAAACATTAGTTATGATCACTTTGAGGATACCAGGGCAACTGAGAAGTGAGAATAGAAAGCAGCAGTTATAAAAACTGGCCCTGAGAATTACACCTGTCTCTCTCTCAATCTGAGGCTGTTAGATTACAGATAAAAATGAGATAGGTATAGAACTTTAGGCTGTTGTTTATTACAGACTGGCTCTCCACACTTTTAATTTTTATAGCTTTTGTTGAGATGAACATAGTAAGGCAAGTAAGACTTCTGCAATTGGGTATGTGGGGGGAGGGGGCCCCTTGTTCCTGGGTGGCTTTCCCTGTGAATTTCCAAGTTCTCCATGTCATGCCCCTAGCGATGTATTTATGGAGGCTAAAGTATGAGCTGGAATTCTGAAAACAGAGAACATGGAAGGTTTGGCAGTGATGGAGTTGTATCAGAAGGTTGGTGAGCACAACATCCTTGACAACAATCTCTGGGATATTCTTTCTTCTCTCAAGTTGGCCCATGTCACAGGCTGTGGCCAATATGCAGAAGTCACAGAATACTGACATTAAGTCATTATTCTAAGCAATGTATAGTCTTTGATGTTTTCTGGGATCCATTCTGTTTCTTGACCTCGTTGGTTCTAAGAGCAATCAGAGAAGGGTTTTGGGATTGGAACTGACTTAATCAGTCTTATGAATTATTAAGATTACCTCATCAGCGCTAGGAAGGAGGGACCTTCTTCCTAGAGGAAAACATGCTAGAATCAGATGACTCAGCTAGGTGATTATTATAACAGTCCATGTGGGGACCTGATGATTAGTTAGTGAGTGTGGGAGTGAAAAAGGAAGAAAAATATGAAGGGTGAGTGTTGTAGAGAGATGCCATGAGTTGGTGAGTACTAAGGCATGTGGAAACTGGGGAAGAGGAAATAGGCCAATGCTATCTCAAAACTGGAGCCTGATGACTGGGCAGAGGATAGTAATATTATCAAAGCAAATAGAAATGTTAGAAGGACTGGCCAGTTTTGGCAGGACTCTGATAAATCAGTTTTGGACATGCTGAGTTGAGGTGATGGTGGGTCAGGTAGGGCAGGATATTTTCAATTAGTTGGAAATACTGGACTGAAGTACCTCAGAGAGGTACAGGTTTCAGATACAGACCTGGAAGTTTTACCACAAATTTGGAGATGATAACTGAGGCCTTGGAATACACAAAATACTACTTACAAATAACAGATAAGCTTCCTTGTTACCTAGCACAGTGTTGGGCTGGGAAATCAGGAACACCTGAGTTCAAATCTAACCTTAGACAATTAATAACTGGGTAACCCTGGGAAAATCACTTCACTTTTACCTTCTTCAGTTTCCTCAAATGTAAAATGGAGATAATAAAAGCACCTATATTCCGGGACTGTTGTGAGGATCAAATGAGATGTTCATTAAATGCTTAGCAAAGTGCCTGAAACATAGTAGGCATTTAATAAATGCTCATTCTTCTCTTCTTTCCCTTTTTTGTTATTTAAACAAGTTCTTTGCTTTCTTCAAAGTTCAGCACAAGTTTCACCTCCTTTTTATTCAGTCATTTTTCAGTTGTGTCTGACTCTTCATGATCCTATTGGAGATTTTCCTGGCAAAGATTCTGGAGTGGTTTGTCATTTCCTTCTCCAGTTCATTTTATAGGTGAGGAACTGAGGCAAACAGGGCTAAGTGACTTGCCCAGGGTCATACAGATAGTAAGTGTGTGAGATCAGATTTGAACTAACGAAGATGAGTCTTCCTGATTCCAAGCCCAGTGAGCCACCTAGCTGTCCAATTTTCAGCTCCTACAGGAAGCCTAATTTGAATCCCCTCAGCTGCTAGTACTCTACTACCCAAGGAAATAACTTTGTGTCTATGTTGAGATTAGAGAGCTGTCTGTCAAATCCCCTGCTACTGGAAATGCATTGAAAGCTGGTCTGAAGAATAGGAAGAAGCACTGGTGTCTGTCAGAAGATCTGGCTTCTAGGCCTAGTTCAGCTATATCTTTGGAGATGTCTCCTTTAACCTATCTGAGTTTTAGTCTCCTAAACTGTAAAATGGACATAGCAGTACTCATATCATATGCCCACTTTATAGGGGTAGTGGTGAGGGAAATGCTTTGTAAACTCTAGTATTATATACCTGTAAGCTATGACATATGGGTCCATTTCTTTTAGCTCACAGGTGAATGTCAATTTCTATATTTCCCTATAAAGAACCAAAAACTGTACCAATAAATGATGGAAGATCTACCTCTACTTCCCTGTATGTGACTGATTTGACATTAAGAAGCAGTCTTGGTTAGCTCATGAATTAAGAGCTGGCAGAAGTTGCTCAGTGGAATGGGTTGTTTCTTGGGATAGTAAGGTCCCCATTACCAGAGATAACAATGTAGAGGCTGGATGGTCACTTCTTGAGGGGCTGTAGGGAGAGGGGGATTCCTGCTTACAGGAGAATTGGACAAGCTCATCTGGCCCATTCTAGATCTGAGATTTGGTCATGATTGATCTCACTTGGTATATTACCAATTTTATATTATTTATTTTCAGCTGGGCTTTCATTATAACATGGCAATCTTTTTACTCCTCCCTAAGTTCTTGTCCCATTTAACATGATGACTGTTCTAAACCTTCCCAAGTCTTCTCTCCACAAGTTTCTCATACCACCCTCCCCCCCTCAGGATTTTACTTTTTTATTTTACTGAGGACATTGAGGCTATTAGTCATAAGCTTCTTCTCCATTTTATTCATTTCATGAACCACTGACAATGTCTTCCACTTTCTTCTCATTTCATTTGGTCTGTGATCTTGTAGTATCTTTGTCAAGACCAACCTCCCTAAATGTATCCTTGACCCCATTACCTCTTCTCTTCTCTAGCAGATTACTTCCTTGATCGTCTCTGTCTCTCTCTCCCTGTCTCTAAGTCTGTTTTTATCTCTTTAATTTTCAGTCTCTTCCTGTTTACTGGCTCCTTCTCTGCTTTCTCCATGGAAGTCCAGGTTTTACCCATTTATAAATATCTATCATTAGACTTTGCCATCACCACATGCTATCATCCTAGAGCTCTCTTCCCTTTCTTAGCAAAACATCTAGAAAAAAGCTTTCTATACTCATTGTCTCCTCTTCTACGCATCATTTTTTAGTCTGCTTTCTGAATTCACAATTCAATAAGACTGCCTTCTCCAGTTATCAATGATTCTTAATTGCCAGATTTAATAGTCTTTTCTCAGTCTTCATCTTTCTTGACAGCTTGGCTGTCTATTGACCACTCTCTCTTCCCTAAGATGCTCTTCTTTGGGCTTTTACAGAACTACTCTTTCCTGGATCTCTTCCTACCTGTCTAAGTTCTCTTCAGACTTGATGCTCAGTCATCATCCACTTCACATCCCTCAACTCTGAGTGTATACTCAAAATTCCATCTCTTTTCTTCTCTCTCTTGGTGATCTTATCATCTATCATGGGTTTAATTATCATATCTGTGTAAATGAGTCACAGATCTCTATATCTTGCTGCAGTTCCTTTCTGGAGCTGAGTCACAAAGTATATACTGGATATTTCAAACTGAATATCCTGAAGACTTCCCTAACTCTCCATGTCCAAAATATAACCCATTATTTTTCACCATCAAACTTCCTTATTTCTTTTTAGGGCATCACCATTCTTCCAGTCTCCCAAATTTATGACATTGGCATTATCCTCCACTCTTAGCTTTCCTTTCCCCACCCCAGACAGCAATAACTTGCCACATCTGGCCATTTTTATCTCTATAACATTTTCCTGCATCTTATCTGACCTTTTCTTTCTACCTATGCCACCACTTTTAATTCAGGCAGCCATCATATCTTGCCTAGATTATTGCGACAATCTCCTAGTTTTTCTCCTTGCCTCAAACTTCTTCTACAGCCAATCTACTCTTCACATAACTGCCAAAGATTTATCTTAAGTGTATTTATGATATAGTCCCTTACTCAATCAACAGTCAACTGTAATGGTTTCTACTCTCTCTCTCTCTGATTAAAATAACAAACAAAAAATATAAAACAGTCCATAAACTTTCACACTTGTCATCCTCATTATACATTATTTCCCTTTTTGTACTCCATTGTTCCTATTCCTAGCACACATTAATTCATCTCCTTTCTCTGTGCCCTGTTGATGCCTACAGTGCCCTTTTTATCCAACTCCATCTGATAAAAGCTCTCTCTTCAAGAAAGTTCAGCACTCCCTTCTACATGAACCCTTTCCTCATCTCAACTGCTACTGTCATCCTTCCTAGCTAATTTTTAGTTATGCTCTCCAAATTTATCCTGGATATAATTACCATGTCTCCCCTATGAGAATGCAAGCTGCTTGAGGAGGGAGTATTCTTTGTATTTGTATCCCCTGCAGCTATTATCATGCTTTGCCCATAGAAAGTACATAATAGATATTAAATGACTGATACAAAAAGTGTGACTACAAAGTAATGAGGCGCATATGTTGATTAAATGTATCCAAATATGAATATTCACATGTGTTTTATTGACATCTCCTGTAAGGTTGGAGGGAAGGAAAGGATTTCAGACTTTTCTGGCAGTGGAATAAAAAGTCCTGTTGTGAAATATCATTGTAGTCATGCCCGTGGAGGCCATGGCCTGACCTAGACCCTCAGATGAAACCATGAACAGATTTAACTCAAAGTTGTTCCCTTCAAAATCTATGCACTTATTCCAAAAATACTATCACTACATTTTTGAATGTTCTTCTTAGAGACTGGCTTGATTAGATATAAAAAGAACTGTTTTATTATCATACTATGCTTTAACAAATATTTATTAAGTACCTACCCTTTTTGATATACAGAGATTTGGAGTACAACAGAGATTAGGTAGCTAGATATAAAAATTGAGAAGGTGGGAAGAAAAAAAAGTATCAACATCAAGAATGTTGACATGAAAAGCTTGATGAATGGTGGTATACTTGCTGACGAAGTGAAATCAGGGCTAGGGGTTTAGGAGAAAAAGCAATAACTGGCTCAGTTTTATATTCAAAATTGCCCACTTTATATACCTTTCCATGATATTGAATAACGTTGGGATTATATTCCAAGATCAAATCAACAGTGAAAGGGTTTTGGTTGCTATCATTGGGCTGATTCCAAGTAATATGCTTCCTATCCTCAAGAGAGTTTCTAAACAAGAGAGCTGAACAATACTCTTGTTATAAGTGCATAATTGTGTATGATAACTAATAGGAATGGGTTAATATCCACTTAGATGTTCTGGGTCTGATATGGTGGTTTAAAAAATGTGCCCAGGATACAGAAAAAAAATTTTGTAACTTTCCTTTCCCTTTAGTTCTTCAGTCATGGAGGTCTCCCCAGTTGTTTAGGGTAATTTTGGCAGGAGCACCGAGACTCCTCCTGATCCACATATTTGCAACCATGTATTTGACTACACAGTCTGCAGAAGATTGTTTTCCACCCACTCTCCAGGTTCAAGAAAGATCAGAAGCCATATGCTATAGTTAGCTAGGTCACATATTCCAACCTCACCAATTCCTGACTTAGACTTGGAAAGCCAGATGGACATGTCTGACCCAAGCAGCCAAGCGTATCTTTGGGCATAGTGTTCAGTGGTGGCACACCAGGACAGCCTAGAGTAAGCTAATCTTAGAGGTTACAGACAAGTTGCTGACCTATACCAGTGGAGGCTGTTTCCATGGCAGGGATTCCCCATGCTGATGAAATAAAAGGTCTAGATTTTAAAAGAAAAGAAAGAAAAGTTCATGTGTTGTATATGAAAATTACCTGATATTTACATCTTGCCTTTTTTGTGTATGTGTATGTCTTTTTAAAAAATTAGTTAAATTTTGATTTGAATGACACAGGGAATTCTCAGTAAAAAAGTTTCAACATTTGCAGAGTGGCATCTTCTATGTAATTTACCATTTTAGAGAGATGCCCAGGAGTACTGAGAATGAGTGATTCTCAGCATCACTCAGCATCACACAAGATACCTCAGAGAGAGGACTTGAACTCAGGTTTTCCTGATTCTGAGGCCATCTCTTTGTCCATAATGCCACACTGCCTTAGAGTTTATAAAGCATTTTACATTCTGGACTAGAACTCAGGAGATCTGTCTTCAAGCTCTGATTGCCACCAAATAATTCTAAGGCTTTAGGAAAATCTCTGCCCCATATCTGGGCCTTGATTTTCTCATCTACCAAATAAGGGAAATGAACTAGACTATCTCTCATAATAAGTGAATCTCTTACAATACACATAACACCCTATCCTGCAGATGGAATAGAAACTATTATCCCTGTTTGACAGATGACTTGCCCAAAGAAACACAGGGCATACCTAGAAGAGCTGGGACCCAAATCCATATGTCTGCTTTTAAGCATAGAACTTTTATTTTTTTTCTTATAAGGTTTCTTTATAATTAATACATTACATAAGTGTATATATATATGTATATATATGTATATATATATATATATATAAAATTACATTGTAGCAGCAAGCACCCCGGGCATCAATGTTGCTTGGCATTACAGTACACACATATATGCATATACATATATGGTGACCTATATTTCCCAATATCTTTTTTTTTATATGACACATTTCCCAATACATTTCTTTTCCCTCTCTTCCTCCTCCTATAGGCAGCTAGGTGGCTCAGTGGGCAGAGTGTAGGCCCTGGAGTCAGGGAAGACATGAGTTCAAAACTAGACTCAGAAACTTATGAGCTGTGTGACCCTGGGTAAGTTATCTAACTTCTACCTGCCTCAGGTCCCTCGACCATAATATGGGAATCATAATAACACTTATCTCCCACAATTGCTGTGAGGCTCAAATGAGATAATATTTGTAAGCACTTAGCACAATTCAGGCATATAATAGGCGCTTAATAAATGTTTAATTCCTTTCCATTGCTTAAACAAAAGAATCTAAAAGAGAGAACAAAAAAAACACTTCAAAAAACTATCTAATACATTGAAAATATCTGACATTACATAGATTATTCCTTACTCATAACCCCCAAATTCCACAAAGATGGTGAGGTGAGCCTTCAGTCGATGGCAATGGCTCATCTTCATATAGTGCTTGACATTATACAAATTACTTTACTGACAACAATCCCATGAAGAACATATAGGGCATTCAGTTTAGGCCTAAATTTCCTTTCCTTGTCTGACCTTCTGGTACTCCAGGATGACAGGAGGTGATATTTTTTCTCAAGCCAACCTCTGGTTGGACCAATGCTACTTCTAGTCATTTTCCATGATCTCCTCATCCTATGATCTCATGTCTGATAACAATAAGAGAGATATCAGTATATGAAATGGCAGAGAAAGGGGCCAGACTGTGAGTCAGGAGACTTCTGCTCTTCACTTGGCACTCCCATTGACTTACTGAGTGACCCTCACCAACTCAATTTCCTTCCCCTCCTGGGGTTTCAGTTTCCTACCCTGTGAAAGGAGAGAAGGGCAGCTAGATGTCCTCCAAAATTCCTTCCAGTTCTGGGATTCTATGAGTACTGCAAGGGAAGAGATATGTGTAGAAACTCATAAAATGACATGATTCCCTGGGAGTACAAATATGCACAGTTTAATTTATGCTGAGCTTGTATGGGCCAGGAGTCCTTAACCTTCAAACCAAGATATTTTCATAATGCATAAGCTCTTCTTCCCCCAAGGAATCCATAACATGGAAGTTGACAAAATGCATCAAGCTTATTTCAGGCATATGAGGACATAGTCTAATAAAAAAAATTAACAACAAGAGGAGAAAAGAAGATAATAATTGTTTACATAGAACCTACTATGTGCTAGGCACTATGTCAAATGCTTTACAAATTCTATGTCATTTGATCCCCACAACAACCCTGTGAAGCTGGTTCTGTTATGTCCATTTTGTAGTTGAGGAAACTGAGGAAAAGAGAAGTTAAGTGACTTGCCCAATGTCCCACTGTCTGAGGTAAAATTTGAACTCAGGTTTTCTTGACTCTGGGTTCTATCCTTTATACAACCTAGCAGCCTTTAAAAAATGGAGAGACACTGTGATGTAGTGGATAGAATGCTGATCTCCAAGCAGGGAGACTTGACTTCAAGAATGACCTCTAACACAAAAAAGGATGTTGAGCTTCAGAAAGCCATTTAACTCCTCAATTCTCTGGGAAATTTAATAAGACTCTAAAGTAGAAATGAGGTCCCAGCATCCACTGTGAGGTTCCTCATTAGTGTTTATGTAGACCCTGGAAAGTCATTTAACCCTGATTGCCTCAGTTTCCTCATCTGTAAAATGAGCTGGAGAAGTAAATGACAAACCCTTCCAGAATCTTTCCCAAGGAAACTCCAAATGGGGACACCAAGAGACACATTACTGAAAAAAAAAAACCCCCACGACTGCACAACAAAAATAACACTGAAATAGCGGTCTAATCCCTATCCTTAACAAAAAAATGTTCATTACTAGTAAACTTCTCTCAAATGCTGAAATAAATCTCCTCATTCTCATTATTCACAAAAACTTGCAACTTGAAATAGTAGTGTTGCAGTGGGTAGGGGAAAATATGACTTTTTATCTCTTCAAATTGTTAATTTTTTTTAAATCAGGTTTGTTTCAAGGGCAGAGGCAGATGATGAAGAACATCTCACCCAAAAAGAATTTTTATCTTGTTAAGAGTCAGAATTCACTGACTCAGCAGATACAGCCAAATTGATGTAAATGCGAGGGTGCTGATGCAACACCAACGTGAAAGAAATTTTTTCTTTATTTTAGAGATGGGGTCACAGATCCAAAGCTGGGAGGGACTTTACAGATCATCTAGTCCAATCTACAGATGAAGAAACTGAGGTCCAGGGAAAGTTAGTGACTTATCCAAGGTTGATCATGTTGTAGGCAGCAGAATTAGGTCAAAATCCAGGTCCACTGCTCCCAGTCCACTGTTCTTTCCATTACACCAAGTCTCCTGTCTCTTGATATAAAACTATTTTTTTAAATAAAATCATAGAATCCTAGTGCTAAAAGTAATCCCTGAAGTGGCTACCTAGGTGATAACTAGATGGTGCAGTGCTGGGTCAGGATGATCTGAATTCAATTCCAACCTCAGACATTTACTATCTGTGTTGTCTTGGGAAAGTCACTTAGCCCCTGTTTCTTAAAAATAATAATAATAATATATTTTAAAATAACTAAAATTTATTTATATAGTGCGTATGAGGTGCCAGGAAGTCTGCTAAGCATATTACAAGTATCACCTCAGTTTTATTCTCAAAACAACCCTTGGAGTTAGATGCTATCATTACTCCTGTTTTACAGATGAGGAAACTGAGGCAGAAGTAAAGAAGTTAAATGACTTCCTCAGGGGTACCTAGCTAAAAAGTTTGTGAATCAGCATTTTAAACTGAGATATTCCCAAAATCAAGTACAAGGCTCTATCCACTATACCAGCTAGTGTCCCAAAAAACACCAGTCTATTTTACTATTGGGAGGCATATCCTTATCTTAATTCAGATTTAGCTTCTCTATACCTTCTTGGAATTTTTCCTTCCTTCTTGGGCCAAGCAGAAAATGTCCAATTAGTCTTCCATGTAGCCTATTTTTACCTATGTGAAGATAACATGTCCTTTCCCCCCAAAGGCCTTTGTTCAGAATAAACTTCCTGATTTTCTTTCACCAACTCTCACATGAAATGACTTGGAATCCCTTCAGTATCCTGGTCACTTTCCTCTGAACATATTCTAGCTTGTCAAAGTATCTCCTAAAATAGTATATGGAACTGGACATCAAATTTCCAATATGTTTTGAACAGAACCTCATGTAATGGGATATTTTGGACATTCTTCCCCTCAAGGCAATTTGAGATTGAATGAATTTTTTGGACTACCCTGTGACAATATTGACCCATATTGAACTTATGGTCAACTGAAACCTCAGGGCTTCTCTCCCTCTGCAAACAAACAAACAAATAAATAAATGATGTTTTCTCCAGACTCTACTTGGTGCACTGATTTTTTTAAACCTAAGTGAAGGACTCAGGGTCTATGGCAGTTTCAAAAGACTGAGGTCAAGGGAGAGAACAAAGTTCATAAAATCATGATGGGCATTAGAACTGGGACTTTCTCAAATTCTAGAATACTAAAACTAGGGGAAAGCCCTTGAAGCTTGAAAGAGGTATGTTTGGGATTAGTTATAATTCTATTATATGCATATATACATATATTATCAGAAATAGATTATTTACTAGAATTTATTATTCATAGAGATGGTAAAGATCACAAGGCTGACTTAAAGGAAGGAAGTCTGCTACATTGACGAGACAGTTGATTGGAATTGTAGCACCTGAATTTGAATGCCAACACTTTTGCTTCCTCTCTATGTGATTCCAAACAATTCAACTATCTCCTCTGGACCTCAGTTTCCCCATCTGTAAAATACTTGTACTTACTGTGCTTAGCAAAACAACTGGCACATAGTAACCACTTAAGAGATGCTGCTAACTTGACTTGACAAGAGTTCAAGTGGAAGACCTCTAGGATTTCTTCAAGTTTTAATCTATAATATTATGCTAGGAAGACAAAAATGATCACAGCTGACCTCTTTAAGATTTGTAGAGCCCGTACACATTATCTAACTTGAACCCCTTAACAAGCTTGTAAGTTAGGTCAGTCAAAAGTTAGTCAACAAACATTTAATCATCTATTTACCATATACTGTGCTAAGTGCTAGGCATATAAAGAAGGGCAAAAGACAGTCCCTGAACCCAAGGACTTCAAATTCTGATGAGCAAAACAAAATATAAACAATTAGGCACATCACTATACGGATGGATGTACCCATGTAGGTGTTATATGTATAGTTCCCTTTATTTTACAGAGCAAGACACTGATTCTCAAAAGTTAATGACCACACAGCTATTAAATACCAAAGAGGAGATTACAGTACGGATCTTCCTAACTTCAAGTCCAATGCGCAAATGATTATATCTAGATCAGCTTTCTGCAGGTTCAAATATTACTCTCTTAAGCTTAAACTCTCCGTTTTGGTAAATATAGTTACAAAGGTTGAAAGTTAAAAGGTAGCTATATTGAAATACAATTTTCAATATTTAATCATCTATCTGTTTATCTATCTACCTATCTATCATCTATCTATCTATCTATCTATCTATCTATCTATCTATCTATCATCTATCTATCTATCTATCTATCTATCTATCATCTATCTATCTATCTATCTATCTATCTATCTATCTATCTATCTATCTATCTATCTATCCATCCATCCCTAACTTAAAACCCTGATAAGAACTCTGCCTTGAAGGAATATCTCTCTCTGATTTCCTCCCTTTCTCTCCACCCCCCCCCCCCCCCCCACAGCCCTGTCAAACACATACACATACCAATGGGGCCTCAGAAGCCATCCTGTCCAACTCATTTTGTAGTATTTAGCAAATTCAGGTCCAAACTGGGTAAAAAAAGAAAGCTAGGATCAAAGTATCCTCCAACTTTATAGTTTTGGAGATGAAAAAGACCACAGAGATGATTTAGCCTGGCCTTAATGCTGTCCCTTCCACATGACACTTCATCTCCCCTCATCATACCTTTCCATTGCTTGTGCCTAATGCCTAGAGCAGCAATAATAAGAGGAGAATTGGACAGGCACTGGAACCTGTGCAGACTTTGCTACGTCATAGGAACTGAAGTACCCTTTAAGATCATCTAGAACAGAAATTCTTAATCTTTTGTTGTGCCACAGCTATTTTTTAGGTCCAGTGGAGACTGTGAATCCTTTCTTAGACTAAAGTTTTTAAATTCCTAAAATAGAATACCTAAAATTACAAAAGAAAAAAAATTGAAGTAGAGCTATTAACACACACACATTCATGAAATCCAGCTTATTGATTTCTGATTCAGAGCAGCAGTCTACAGATGAGCCAGCTGAGGTCATGAGGCTGTGAGTTAATTTCACATAAATAATAAGAGTAAAACATGATTCAAATGCAGGTTTTGGGGCTCTGAATCCAGTGCACAGTGCTCCCTACCATTCTCCCATTTCTTCAGTCAAAATCCAAACACTACATATCTTTCCATGGTAGTTTTCCTTATAAAGTATGGTTAGCATTGAAACTCCTTTATATATCATACCACTATAGCTAGGAACGCTGAAGAACAGAGATGTCAGGTAGAATTACATGTATGTGTTATTCAAACGAGGAGAAGTATGAGCTAGCAGGCATGATATAGGATTCAGCACTCTCACTTAGTCTAATAAAAATCAGAGAGACTTAATACTTCTGGCAACAGAGTTCACAGGGTAAGGGAAAGGACATAATTCAGCTAAGAGATGTGGATAAAATCAAACAAGTCTGAAAACATGAACTGAATATTATACTTCTTGTTCACGTTTATCTAAATCAAATCTCTAAGGGTGTTTTTATCAATAGCTTCCAGAATCCTAAAGTTCTGAAAATTATACTTACAGGAAATTTAAAATAATGGCTATCCAAAAGGCTCTAAATTCTAAATTTTATTTTGAGACAGTTAATTTTTCTGACATTAAAATCCACTGGCTAGCAGCACAGAGCCCTTCCAGCCATGTCTGAAGGCTTTCTGGCCCCATAAATAGAAAATGTTCCAGAGAACAGTGGCCTAAATCCATTGATCCAACACCAGTCATTCTTTCTGCCACCACCTTGTTATTTCGCTCCTTTATTACAGGAGGTTAGAACAATGTAATGGGTTAGTTTAAAGAAGACCATTCCAGAGAGCTTTTGGGCATTACAGTTTATTGCAACCTGCCAAATGCTATTCTGTTACCAAACTCTATTTTATGACCTTCAATCAGGAGCAAGGGGCATGATGAGAATTTAAGAAAGTGGAAGAATTTACGCAAGATGTATTTATTTTGAAAACAGGCTATGGCAATCAGGTCCTGAAGATACAGTTGATTTTAAAAACCCAGAAATGGGGCTTGCTGTAATGTAGTTCCCCATCGGACAGGCTGCCCATTCGCAGATGTGAGCAGGATACCAAAGCAGTTTCTGGAGGAGGAGGGCAAGCAATGAGACTTTTGTTTTGTAAAAGCCACTGAAACACAAGAGGTGGTTGACAAATACTTGGATATAACAGGAAGCCACAGCAAAAGGCTTACCCACCAGGCACTAGGGCCCTGACCAAAAGCACCATGTGAATCAGGAGGCAGAGCTGAGACCAGAGATTTTTTTTTAAATAAAGAGTGTTTATAGCTACAACCTAAAGGGTAGTTTTCTCCTACATACATTGCGGAGGCACAGATGAGCTCCCAACAGTGTTATCAACCTTGGTAAATAGGAAAAGTCATATTTTTAATCATTATTTGTCTGCCTGTTTCTGCCAGTCCACCTTTCTCCCTTCCACTATAAATTCATTCATTTGGATTCATCATCACTCAATACTACTTTGACGGAGTTCTCCTGAGCCACAAAACCAATGATCCTCTACTTGCTAATTTCATCAACTTGGGAGTTTTCAGGCCTTGTGTTCAGCAGTTTGTTTCCTCATAGAATTACAATCTTGAAGCTACAAAGTAAAGTTGTTTTCATATTATCTTTCCTATGTAACCCACCCATCTCACTTTGAACAATAAGCTGACAGCATTACAGAAAGCGTTACCGACTTGTATGGCACTCCTTATCTGTCATGTGCTTTGTGAATGGGTATAAGGGTCAGCATTACACAGTGAATAGAGGGCCAACCTTGAAGTTAGGATGACTAGAGGAAAAAATTTGCCTCTGCCAGATACTTCCCGACTACAGGCAACACTATGATTTTCAGTTACAGATAAGTTGTCCTTGGCATTAGAGTTTTTACATCAGGGAGGAGTTTCCCACACTGATTAAATAACATTGGTACCGATTTGGCTGCTGTGAACTAGGAAACCTTCAGAGATGGTGCTATAAAAAGTCATAATTTAATATGTAGTCCTTATATGTAAGGAAGGACAAGAACTGGATGAAGATGAAGGAGGAGAAAGAGGAAAAAGAAAGAGGAAAGGAGGAGTATGATGTTTGTGTCATGGACATCTTTGGCAATCTGGCGAAACATGAACTCCTTCCCAAATAATGCTTTTAAAAATATAAAATAAAATACATAGTTTGTATATATGCATATAGTTATATATAGTGATATAGATAAAAAGTATATATAAAATATAGTTAAATGGTAATAAAGGTAATTATATTGAAATACAATTTTCAATATCTAACCATGTATATATATATGTATCTGTCTGTCTGTCTATCTCTCCATCTACCAAAGTTAAAACCCTGATAAGAACCTCTCTCTCTCTCTCTCTCTCTCTCTCTCTCTCTCTCTCTCTCTCTCACACACACACACACAAACCAATGGGACCTTAGTAGTAATTCAGTCTAATGCATTTTATAGGAACTTAAGTGGTACAATGTATAGGAAATGGAATTGGAAATCAGGAAGGCCTCAATCTGAATGCTATCCCAGATATTTAACTTTCTTTATAACGCTTAGCGAGTCACTTAACCTTTGTATGCCTCAGTTTCTTTATCTGTAAAATGATAACACCACCAATCTATGAGGTTGCAATGAGATATTTGGAAAATGCTTTGTAAACTTTAAAGCACTATACAAATGCTTGATAGTACTGTACATGAGGAAATTGAGGCACAGAGATGTTATGCTTAGGGTCATATAGTTGGTAAGTGTCTTAGAAGAATCTGAACAAAAGCTTCCTGAGTTCAAGTTTGATGCCCCATACATTATTCCATGTTGTCTGTTTGTCTGTCTCTCCATTTCCCTCCATTTCTCCCTTCCTTTCTACCTCCTCCCTTCTTCTATCTATTCCCCTCTTCTCCTTCCCCTCTTGTTTTCCCTAATCATTTTCTCTGTCTCTGCTCTCTCTCTTCTTCCTCCTCCCCATAGAGGCATTGCGTGGGCAGATATGTGCATATGTTCATATATGTACATAAATATATACAGATGAACATATACATACACATAAACACACATATTATACACTATATGTTTTTTGTCCATTTCCAAAGAGGACCAGTGACATCATGAAATGAAATCTTATCTTGCACATGAATTAGATTTAAGTGATGCAGAGTCACATAAAATCATCAGCTTTACTCTCTCTTCCAGAGTCATCAAAGTCCAGTAGCAAGACAAATATCAAAACAGCTGGTGATGGCTTGGGATGTAGTGGATGACCTTCTTACCAAGCTCTAAGTGAAATATAGCACCCCCTTCAGTTGTCTTCATGGCCATTGGAATCAATTGTTCTCATCTGCCCATTCCACCAGGGGAAGTCTTTACGTGCTGGGAGTAAACACCGACTCTAACTCACTGATGGGTTTGACATCTATTGGTTACCTTCAATCTGGTTTAGTCTAACTGCTGAGATGGATTTATTAGGGTGTGCTGCTGTGCGTACACGCTATAGCTTCTTGGAGTCAGCCACAGGTGAGAGTTGGATGAATCATATGGACACCAAAAGTGAATGGGCAGCCCTGAAAAGGGGTGAATAATCTGTCTCACTAGAGGTGCTAGGCCTCGCTGAACACCTGAGTAGAGGCCAAATCTTAAACAATTAGGAAGACATGGGCCCTTCAAATTCTGCTTTTTACTCTTGTTATCTGTGTGAACATAGGCAAGTCATTGAACCTCTCAGAGTACTAGCCAACACTCAAAGACAGTAAATCACACCAAAGACACTCATTTGTTCATTTGATTTCCTATTCTAATGAAATTGTGGACCTGACTGATAACATTACTTATACAATTCTAGCCATTTCTGTACCTATCTTCATGTTAAAAGACTTTGTCATACCACTCAGATGATTGAGTGTATACAACCTTGGGACAAATGAGCTTAATGTTTTCTGCTTATCTTAAAAATATACTTCAAACATCCAGATTTCTGAGTCTTTAACCCTTTATTTCCATTATTGTTAGACAGTGAGGTGGTGCAGTGGATAGAATGTTGGGCCTGAAGTCAGGAAGACTAATATTCCTGAGTTCTAATCTGGTCTCAAACACTGTGGGACTCTGATCAATCACTTAACCCTTTTTTACCTCAGTTCCTCATCTGTAAAAATAAGCTAGAGAAGGAAATGGTAAACCACTCTAGTATCTCTGCAAAGAAAACTCTAAATAGGGTCATGAAGAGTCAGACACAACTGAAAAAAAACTAAACAACAAAAATCTTTAACCCCTCATTTCCATTACTATTATGCAAGCTAAGAGAGTTAAAGGAAAATCCAAACAATTTAAGCCAGAAGAGATTATGTGACAGAATGATTTCTCTCATTCTAAATAGGAAATCCTAATGTTCCTGTAACTGGGATTGAAGAATTGGGAAGACTTAAAATGATAACTAACTTTTGGGTTAGCTATGAACTCTTTTTTTTAAGTCTTTTTTTTTGCTTTTTTGGAGGGCAATTGGGGTTAAGTGACTTGCCCAAGGTCACATGGCTAGGTTTGTGTGTGTGTGTGTTAAGTGTCTGAGGCCATATTTGAACTCAGGTCCTCCTGACTCCAGGGCCAGTGCTCTATTCACTGTGCCACCTAGCCTCCCCTAGTTATGAACTCTTAAACAGAATAATGGTTATAACTCACATTCTTATAGCACTATAATAAAGTTGACAAAGAACTTCAGATGCCTAATTTCTTCTGATGCTCAAAACCATCCTGTAAATTATGAAGTATTAGGACTGAAAGGATCAGAGAATTTAGAGTCATGTGGGAGCTTAGAATTGATCTAGTCCAACCCTCACAGTTTATAGCTGGAGAAAGTAAGCCCCAGAGAATGGAAGTGGACCAGTATGGCATAGGGAGTAAGCAAGGCCAGGATTCAAGCTGTCAGGAAACACTAAAAAAATGTTCTTCTTTGCTTTATTTATTTATTAAAAGAAAGTTGATTCAAAATATCTGCTAAACTACAGCCAAATGTGCAACTGAATTAACAAATATCACTTAGTATTTAGGAAGGTCACTAAGTTGGCACAACTAGTTCATTATTTTCTCTAGTCCACCAGGCTCCTCTTCATATAATCCCACTGGTGTCTGTCCCCTACCTCTTGACATACTTATTCTGAATGAAGGTATATCCTGAAACTTACTGGAAAGCAAGTTTTCTAAGCAATCTTTACAAATTTAATCTCAAGGAACCATTGTATCCATGACTAAGGTTTATGTGTGTTTGTATTCATATACAATATGGCACAGTGGATAGAGTTCTGAACCTGTAGTCAGGAAGATCTGAATTCAAATCTTGCCTCAAACACCAGCTGTGTGACATCAGGCACATCGATTATGCTTTTTCTGTTTTCCTCATCTATAAAATGGGAATAATAATACCACCTACTTCACTGAGCTGTTATTAGAATCAAATGAAATAATTTTGTAAAGTGCTTAGCATAGTTCCTGGTACACAGTAGGCACTTAATAAAAGCGTATTCCTTTATCAATCTGAATCTTTGGCTTGAAAGGTATATGCCATCTACTAGCTGCTATTAATGACTGATAATAGGATAATGTTTTGTGGCTCTCAGGAGTATGTGTCTGTTGGCAGAATTCAACTTAATTTTATGTGATAAATATCCAATCAATATCTAATATGTCAAAATTGCTGCCCAAGCTGAACTTTAATGTCTTAATCAAAAGGTATCTGCTTTATCGTGGAATGGCGAGCATTAGCACAGGTTGGGAAGTGGCAGCAGTGGGGAGGGGAATAGGGATATACTTTTTGGCATGAGAATTCTCAGTGTGGTGATTCAATTTCATAATAGTATCATTGTGAAAAATAGCAACTAATGTTTTATAATAAAAGAGTTCTGATTATGTCAATATGGGGAATTTCCTATGTGGAAGCTCTTTCCATCCTATGTATATGCCAGTCTATATATGACTTTGTAGATAAACTATATTTTATCTGAGGTTGTTTAGTCACTTTCAATTGTGTCCAACTTTATAATCCAATTTGGAATTTTCTTGGTAAAGATACTGGAACAGCTTGCCATTTAATTCTCCAGCTTATTTTAGTGATAAAGAAACTGAAACAAACAGGGTTAAGTGACTTGCCCAGGTTCACACAGATATTAATTGTCTGAAGCTGGATTAGAACTCAGGAAGAGTCTTCCTGACTTCAGGCCTAACACTCTATCCACTGCATCAGCTAGCTGCCCTTCACTGCTAAACCTGAGAGCCAGTTAAGTTAATTGACCTGTGTGAGGTTAGGTGGAGAGCTGTTTCAAGACAGAGGTCAGAATTCTGGTCTCTGGTGCTCACATTCAATGCTTTTTTCACTTCCCCACACAAATGCCAACTTCTAACTTAGCCCTTTCAAATCATAGTTACTCTTGTACTCCAGTTATCTTCAGGCTGTTGTAGTCAGCTGTTGTGTTCCTTCTTTCACATCTGTGCTTACTTTACATAGGTCCCACTTCTCCCAATTTAGGATGATGCTGAATTTTTGTCAGAATTGATCACAGGCTTTTTTAAAGAACCCATCTGCAGAACACCAAAATCCTCAATGGAAATTTCCCTTCAGAACCATTCAAGCTTAGTAAAAAGTAAGAGGAAAGAAAGAAAAAAATAAAGAACACAGCATTGGAGATGCAGAGACCTTGTTCTCACTAACTGTGATTCTGAGCAAACTATCTGACCCCTCTTGCCCCAAATTTCCTCAATAAAAATAGAGGGAGTTGGAATAGATACTATCTAACATTATTTTCAAACTAAAATAAATATCATTTTGTGATTTAAACATATCAATATTGGACTCTATTCTAGCTCTCCTCAGTCTGTTGCAGACTTTAAATTTTAGGTCATCTTTAAACTGCATTAAATAGGCAGAGTGCTCTGGCCTAGGGAGGTGAGGCCTGCTGCGTTCTCCCCTAGTCAACCCACATTTGGAGTGTGGTGTCTTGTTTTGGAGAGGATGTGGAAGAAACCATTTGTGAACCTAAAGGGATTTGAAATTATTTCATATAAAGATCATTTGAAGGAACCAAGAATGTTTACCCTGGGGAAGAGAACACAGAGAAAATGTGTCTGAAGGGTTGTCACACAGAAGAGAGATTAGGCTTGTTCTCTGGTACTAAGAGGGAAGAACTAGGATTAATGAGTGGCAGCTGTACAGCAGAAGATTCATTAGCTCTGACTTCCCTCCCATAGCTCTGTGTGCTTATTATAATTTCATTTGGAAATAACTTTATTATATCATCTTCCTGCAAACTATGTCAGTGGTAAGAGACAACAGTAAGAACAGTAGCAATGAGAAAGATAGTAAGAATAGCTCACATTTGAATAGTGCTTTACTGTTTGTATATTTGTATATTCCTAACAAAAACTTAGTGAAGTAGATAGTGTGAAGTTTCAATCACTCCATTTTGAAGAAGATGGAAGAAGGAAGAGAAGAAAGAAGAAGAAGAAGAAGAAGAAGAAGAAGAAGAAGAAGAAGAAGAA
>NW_027187352.1:17178796-17283166 GCF_028583685.1 Petaurus breviceps papuanus
AGAAGAAGAAGAAGAAGAAGAAGAAGAAGAAGAAGAAGAAGAAGAAGGAGGAGGAGGAGGAGGAGGAGGAGGAGGAGGAGAAAGAATAAGAAGAAGGAGGAGGAGGAGGAGGAGGAGAAGAAAGAAGAAGAAGAAGGAGAAGAGGAAGAAGAAGGAGAAGGAGGAGAAGAAAGAAGAAGAAGAAGGACAACGACAACAACAGCTAAGGTTGAAAGAGGGGAGGCAACCTTACTGAGATTATGCCATTATGAAGCTGGGACTCCAAGTCCAGAGGTCTCTCCAATATAACCACACTGCCTACTAATTCAACTCAATAATTCAACAAACATTTACTCTGCACCTACTATGTGCCAGCAACCATAGACATTAAGGGTATAAGACCAACGACAATAATAAATAGTCCCCACCTTCAGGGAATTTATATTCTTCTGTAGAGGAGAATATTTTAAGAATATTGCTACTGAAAATAGCTAAATCCTCTATAAACTTGAAGAAACTTTCCTGGGTATTTATTTCTCTCATTTCTGAGAATGATTTCTGTTGACTGAATAGTTCTTGTTGTTTAGCCTGTCAGCCTCCATATTCTGCATACCATTTCATTAGCATATTAATTACTAGCCCTGTGGGAACCCAGAAAGTTATAACCCACAGTTGCATTATTACACAGGACAACTCATTTGTGTGCTTTATAAGAAATGCAAGATTTAGGTTTTAATACAAAGTCTGAATTGTCTTACCCTCTCCAATGTGATTTCTTCAAATTCGTATTCAATTTCTGTTCCATTGACCTGTGGAGAAGGAAGGAGACAGACATTAAACACACATCATTTTGTTTTAAATATGCTGCATTAAAAAAAAAAAAGATGTTGGGGAAGAGCGTTTGTGTGTCTAAATTTTAGGTCATCTTTAAACTGCATTAAATAGCAGAGTACCCTGGCCAAGGGAGTGGAAAGGGGGTGAAGTGAATGTTATCATCTGGATTATTCATGAGCCAGATTTTCCTGGTTTTAGGGACTGTGTGTATTCCTCAAAATGAAAATGTAATACAAACCAGTTTAAACACCATAGGAAGTTGAACTTCACTGGGAATATCTTGGGGCCCTTAATTCCCTAAGTGTGAACATTTTTTTCCTCCAAAGTTAAATGAAATACCCATTTAAAAATGATAAGATGATAAGCAAACTACAAGCATAACTTCACAGACAGAATGAAAATCACATTGAAAATGCATTTGATGCAATGATGAGACATGGAATGGAATGAGCACCTGAGAGTGTTTGTAATAAACACTGTACAAGAGTATGCCATTTCTTCTAGTAAACCACTACCCTCAAGCAATATGTCAGGGAAGGAGACAGAAAATCCTGCCTTCTTATTATTAGATCAGGGACAAGCAAGTCCATTCCCATTATCACTGTGTCATATTTATTGGGAGGCCCTGGTGCAAGATCCACATGTTTTCTCTTCTTTGACAACGAGGAAAGAAGGAAAGAGAAGGTATTTGAAATTCCCAGTGAGTAACCAGCTAAGCCATCCAACCAAGTTGTACATTGATCTCAAGCCTAATGGAGAGAAATGCATTTTAAATACAGTCAGACAACATATAACATATGCCTTGGAATGGAACAGATGCACAAATGCATGAAGGGTAATTTTTCAACTATCTTTGAAGTATTCCCTTCCCATATTTTTATCTGTCAACAGTCAGAGTTCTGCTTAGTGCAAGAGAGTGTCTAGTAAAGAAAAAAAAATCCTCAAATTGGCTGTTTCTTTTGTTCTGAATGTGATGCAGCATCGAAACAAAAATCATCAGTCATTTGGGACATCAACTAGCAGGGCTCAGAATTCCAACTACAAAACCATGATTTGCATATAGTGTTAACTGCTGACTTGCTTTCTCCTAATTCAAAAAAGCTCACACATTTTCTGGTTTATGTTCATGGACAAATTGGGATTGGTCTACTAAATTTTGCAATAAAATGCTGATATCGTTTGAAGTTTAACTTAAGACTAATTTATTCAAGGCTTAGGTCAAATGTTATGGCCCCCATGAAAGCTTCCTAGAAGTCCCTTCCCCACTTGATTTGAATACTATCCTTTCCTTCCCCTCATCCTCTGCCCAAGGAATTTAGACTTGTCAGTTCTTAGGACACTTTATACTGTCCTTTTGCATTTGTAATATTTTAATGTGTTGTATTTATGTCTATCTATCTCATCATGCATTGGAAACAACTTTATTATCTATCTTTTGTTTTTTATCCGAGTAAAGATCTAGCAGAACATCTTGAAAATAGTAATAAATGCTTGATAAATGTTTATTGAACCTATTTGAATGAATAAAACATAACAATAATCAATCAATTAATATTTAGTAAGAATCTTCTAGGACCAGATGCACACAAGGCATTTGGCAGAGAAAGACAAATATGAAACAATACTTGCCCTGTAGTAGTTTATAATCAAGTAAGAAGAAACCAAATGTCCACATAGAGATACATACAAAATAGATTATTAGTGAGGGAGGCAACAGTAATGAAGGGGATCAGGAAAAGCTCCATAGAGAAAGGGCACCTTGAGACAAGGCTTCAGGGAAGCTGTAGTTTCCAAGATAAAGAAGTGAGAATGGACCCTATTACAAGCAAGGCTTACACATGGCATAGAGAAGAGAGAGTGAATACTCTGTGTGAAGAACAGTAAGAAGGCCAGTTTGGCAGGACTTTACGTGAAAGGCAATAATGCATTATAAAGCTGGAAAGATAGACTGAAGCTACCTTTAAAAGTCAAACAGAGTAGTTTATTTTTAATCCTAGAATGAATTCTAGGATTAAATGAATCCTAGAAAAGCCACAGGAGTATATTGAGTAGTGGAGTAACATAGTGAGAGCTGTGCTTTAAGAAAATCACTTTGGCAGTTGACTGGGACAGAGATTGAAGTATTTTATCTACGGTATACCACTGCAGTAATAAACACCAGAGACTGTTTGCATTATATGCATTTCTTTATACACCTTAGCTCCTCTGATAAAGTATAAGCTTTGTGGGGAAGAACCAAAGGTTTTGTCTTTTTTCACTGTTATATCATTCATTTACCTCTCACCAGAGCATGAGTACAATTATCCTTTCCATATTGTGTGGGTTGGGGGATGGGCACCCCTATAATCTGAAAAATATGTGTAAATTTTTTTGGCCCTGTCTTGGTAGCAGAAAAGAAGTCTGATTTTTTTTCTTTTCTTTTATGGGAGGTTGATATTATACAGTGCTATACATACATTTTATGCATTTCTGATTTTCTAAACTTTTACTGTGTTGTCTGCTGACCCTCATGCAGCTTCCACTAAACCCCCCCCCCCAATTCCCATTTAATGTGTTATGCCAGCCTGTGATATATTGAAAACACAATGGGGAAAGTTTTGATGTGGAAGAGAGAACTGTACTATTCAATTTCCAGTCTGCGGTAAGGGGTATATTTTATATATATTCAGGGGGCTTCCTTCAAGCATTTGAATGGTTGTTGTGCAAGGCAATTTAGCCTTATTCTGCTTGGTCCCAAGGGCAGAAGTAATACTTAGAAATGGAAATATGAAAAGGTAGATTTCAGTTCAATATAAGGCAAAATATGCTAACAATGAGCCCCAACCTAAAATGTTACTGCTTGGAACAGAGTTTCCCATCACTGAAAGTCTTCAGGGAGAGAGGTAGGATGCCAATTTGTCAGTGACCCCAGTATCAAAACCAGAACTAGGGCTGGAAGGGGTCCTAGGACTAGTCTAGACCAATCACCTCCCTGTACAGATGAGGAAACCTCTGGAGAAATGAAACAACTTGCCCAAGGTCACACAGTAAGCTCACCAGATTCAAGCTCATTTCATGAAGCTCAGTTCCATTAACTTCTATTGCCTCTCCATCCTCTCTTACCCACCCCATCATCTCTATTACCCAGGGTTTTTAAAAATCTGTTTTATATATATCTACATTTGTACATTTCTCCCCTAACAGAACATAAGTTCTTTGACAAAAGGACTATTATTCCTTTTTCCCCTTTGTATCCCTAGCTCTTAGCAGATTTACTGGCACAAACATGCTTGCTGATTTGACTATGACTCTATGTTCAGGGTTCTCACTGCTGCACCATATTGGATAATATTGATGGGATGAATTCAGGTAGAGGTTGGATCTGTAGTCCCATCTAACTATTATATAATTCACAAATCATTAAGTGTTTGTTCAGGGAATTTTACATGACCAAACCATCAACAATTATGTGGAATTTCATAAGCCAAGGAACATCTAAATCCTGAGAAAGCTGAAAACATGTCTGTCCTTCTACAGGCTCTGACCTAAGATATATATATTTCCTCATTACATGATCTAATTGGTTAATCATATTTTACTGGGTTACTACATTACCAAACAGTCCTAAATGAAATTTGATTTTCTAGACTTAAGGAAGTTAATGGCTTAATAAATGGGGGCTTGATGGTATTACCAAGTATATTGTAGCTGCCCAGAGATTTTCATCATTTGTATCTAAAAATAATAAAAGCTGAAATGCCTAAGGGAATTATGATGAGATCTGGAAGCTGAGGACCAGGGTTCAAATAATAGTCATGTCCCTTTCTACATATGTGAACTTGGATTAATTGCTTCCATTTTTTGGTCTCATTAATATCCTTTAAGTTTTACATACCTAGTCATGCATATCTACATATGCTTGGTTTGAAAGCTTTATTGATTTTTTAAAGAGAGCTGGTAAAGTCTAAGCATCTTAGGAAGAGGGGGAGAGGATAAAAGAACTTTGCTTTCTTATTTGAAGGCTCTTTCTGGCTCAGTTATCAATACTCCATGCTACTCAACTTCCTTTCCTCCTTTCACACCCAATTCATCAGTGGCACATAGCCTTTATCAGGGGGTCAGATCACATGCGTTAATGGAAGTGACTTGAGCCAACATAAAGGGCAAGCATACAGGCCCCATTTCATAGCATATCCCCCAGTCCATCAGATCAGGGGAAGGTTAATTACATTCCATATCTGGAAAACAAGGATGGAAGAAAGGGGAAAAAGGACTCACTATGGGACAGAATGAGAAGACTGAGTTAATCCAATCTTTCTTCAATTTATCAGTGTGGTTCTACAAAGCTTTTCTTTACGGCTTTTAGAGAGCTTTGTTTTCTGTGTTATTAATGTTTTAATGCAATCACCTGTGGAGAAAGGAGCTTTCTTCTACTCCAGAATTCTCAGAGATCCAACTGATGAGGATTCTGGTGGTAAATCCTTCAAGGCAAAGTAATGACGGAGTACTTAACTTTTAGTTGCACTATTATGGTCTTCCAGGTCTTCTTATCATACTCTTCATATCATAAAAGCTATTAGGTACTAGTTGTAGGAAATATATTGCCTTAATTGACAGGCTATGTCAGTCAGCATGGCACAGTGGGAAGAGCCATAGAAAAGTTAGAGATAGGAACTCTTTGGTTCAAATCCTTCCTCTAACACATGCTTGTCGTGTGACCCTGGGGGAGTCACTTACCCCTTCAATGCTCTTGAAAACTGAAAGAACAGCCATATTGATCAAATTATGGAACACAGGATTTGAGACCTTGGAGGGACCTTCGAGATCATCTGGTTAATAATTAATTATAGCTTTATTTTAATATTTTAAAGTTTCCAAAGTACTTTAAAATACAAATGTATTTCATTTTAAACTTACAACTCTGGTAAGTGTGCTATTATTAACACTATTTTGTAAATGAGGCAACTAAGACAGATAAAAGTTAATAATAATGATGATGATGATGATGACAACCAATAGTAATATAGCACTTATTATTTGCCAGGGACTATGCTAAGCAGTTTGCAATTATTAGTTTATTTGATCCTCAAAACAACTCTTGGAGGTAGGCACTATTATTACTTCTGTTTTACAGAGGAAGAAACTGAGGCAAACAGAAGTTGTGACTCACCAAGTGTCATAGAGCTAGTAAGTGTTTGAGGTTGGATTTGATCTCAGATCTTCCTAACTCCAGGTCCCAGGCTCTGACCACTGTGCTTCCCAGATGGCCTCAAAATTGTTTAGATTTTAAAAGGGCATGCTCAGAAGGTAGTGAGTTTCCTCTTAATATATCTCTTCAAGCAAAGGGTGAATGAGAACTTGGGTAAATTGTAGAGGAAATTCTCATTCAGGAGTTGGACTAGATTGCCTCTGATGTCCATTCCTACCTTTATTATATGTATATATATATATATATATATGCATATCTATATGCAATATAAAACACTTCCTCCTCAGATCTTAGAATTCCTAGATTATTTTAAGATTCATTTTAGGTGCCACTTCCTAAAATGCTCACATCTAAAACTGTGACAGAAAGTTAATGTTTTTCCATCTGCTGGAAGGAGGGTTTGCAAATATGGTTCTCATTCATAAAACAAGTAATTCCTGCATGTCCTACCTGTGACTTAAACATGGGTATCAAACTAGCTGTCTTTCAAAGCAAGACACTGAGAAACAGTGGCCTATAGTGAAAACAAAACAAAACAAAAACAACATAAGCATCTTGCCTTTAAGGCCCATGGCTGGGCTAGCCACTATGCAAAATCATACAGATTAACTGAGGTCAGTAAAGTGCTCCAGAGTTAGAATCAGAAAATCTGAATCTCAGTTATGTCGCTTACTAGTTTCAAGACCTTAGGGAAATCCTCTAACCTCTCTAGATCTCAGTATTCTCCTCTGTAAAAGATGGTTGGAGGCCCCTTCCAGTTTAAGATCTATGATTTTAGAAAAGTAAAGAACTAATAGATATAGTATATATTGAGTGGGATTGAAGAGATAAAAGGACATCAGTGATGTACTCTAAGGATAGAGATTATTGCTTATTGTCCATACATTTTAAAAATGTGTATATGTATATTTGCATATATGCTTATATAGGTACATAGACCCATACACATAGCCAATGTGGAAAACTGTTTTGCTTACTTAGGTGCATTTGTTAAATGTGTTTTATTTTTTCTTTCTTTTTCAATGTGAGGGAGGAGATAGAAAGGAGAGAAGATGAATTTTTTGTTATTTTAAGAACATAAAATTAAATTTAAAAAATAAAGTACCATCTTCTGATTCTACCATATGCACCAAAAATTGTTTTAAAGGGTGGAAAAGTCATGGGGCATGAGGATTTCCTCATGGGCATTCAGTGGAAAGAAACCGGCTTGGGAATGAGAAGATTTAAAATCCCAGCTGTGCCTACGGGACCTTGGGAAGCTACAACCTCCATGGTCCTCAGGAATTGGCTTAGTTTAGATTACCTTTGAAGTCTAGGGCATTTTGCTGCCCTCTGAATTCTATGATGCTCATTGCCACACATATGGCTTGAGTAGATCTCTTTCCTTTGTGTTTTGTGCACACAGATTCCGCTCCAGATTGGCAATGGGGAACCGCATCTGCCTATACTGACTGTGTTTCTTATTTAAAGTGACTGTCTGTGCCAGGAAATATGTTGTGGAGCTTAATCTTTGTGAGCATATGGCCACATTGCTATGATACTTCCCCAAAGAAATGTCTGGCTCATTCCCAGTAATGCCACCATCTCCCTAGTGCCCCTGGCCTGGGAATTGAGGAGTTTGCCCTATTTCCTCTGCAGCTTCAGATGAGCACAGTCAGCTGGGGAAAGATGGAGCCCTTTCCTAAACAACATTATTTAAATCCATCTTTTGTTTTAGTGAAAGTCTTCCTCTAGCTCTGCTGTCCTTTTGTTTCAGCCTGTGCAATCAGTAGAGCTGGTCTAGAGAAAAGAGACCTGGTCTAGTACTGGGTCTGTGACCACCTAGCTACATGACACTCTGTAATCACTGAACCTCGTTAGACCTAGGTTCTCCCATCTGCAAAATGTATGGCAACAGACAACGATCACTAATATCTCTTCTACCTCTGAGACACCACAATATATGTGGAACCTGTTAAAACTGACATCTTTATTTGGTCACACCCTATCTGATGCCAGTGGAAATGAATTTAAATGAAAATGATAAAATATAATCCCATGCAAAGACCATCATGGGAATTATTCTCCACATTTGGTGAATACTCTTCCATTAGAGTTATCCCATTGTGCTTGGCACATAGCAAGTATTTAATACATGCTTGTTAACTGAGTGACTGTGGGGGATGTGATGTTCCAGTCTCAAAGGCCGTACCAGAAGAGTTCAAATTCTAATCCAGTCTATTCGAAGTCAAAGGGTTTGAAGAGAGAATGCAGTATAGTAAGTAGATAGAGTCTTGAACTTTGATTCAGGAAGACCTAGGTTTGAATCCCACTTCAGATACTTCCTAGTGGTGTGACCTGGGGCAAGTCACTTAACCTCTCAGGGCTTCAGTTTCCTTATCTGCTGACATTCTGGTTCTAACTCTATGATAATATGAACCTAAATACAGGCTAATGAGCAGAAGGTGTCTGTCCTTCAGGATCAGTATAGCTTTGAATAGACTGCTTACCAAAATTTGGGCCACTAGGTTATTAAAAAAAAAAAATCTGGTGGCCAAGTGACTCGTGAGAATCATTTGATAAAGATAGAAAGAGTGGTCACATCGATGAAATTCTGGATCATATAAACCTAGGATTTTAAATCAAGAAGAGACACAAGATCTCATCCAGTCAAACTCCACATAATTTTATGGATGGTGAAATTGAGGCCCAAAGAAATAAAGAATGTTCTACTTCCCCAAGGTCCCGAAGAAAATGGTACAGTCAGGTTTCTAATGGCAAATCCTATTCTCCTTCTACTAAACCACACGTTCTGACTTTTGAAGTAGGGAAGTTAATTAATGTTGATGTTACTGCTATATAGATGGAGATATCATTGGACTGATATGGAATTCTAATGGTGGTTACAGTTATATTTATTCCTATAAACTATGACTCCAAATTAAGAGATTCAAATCTTAATTAAATAAACTTCTAAGTTCAGTGAATCATTAAACTATGACTTCCATCAATTAGGGGTAAAAATTAATCAGTCACCAATAATCCACTCTGATTCTGAATGATTTTTTTTCTGAGACTTCAAATTTGCTCTACCTTTCCAATTAAGCATTTATTAAAAAAAAAAAAATATATATATATATATATATATATGCCAGCTTTAAAAAAGGAGATCTTGGACTTGCATTTGCAATAAGATTTTTTCATTGACTATAATTGATAGCTTATATATATATATATACACACACATATATGGACATTTAGACATATCAACAGCATATATACATTTAATTTTATAAAATATGCCAAATTGACACTTGTTTTCCCTTGACAAAACAAGGGTTGAATAATGCTTTTTAGGTACATAGGTAGGTAGATAGATATATCAATAGATAGATATACATACAGATAGATATTTGATTTAGGGCCCCTCTAATAAAATGAAAAGAGCTACATTCACAGTCATGGGAACTTATTAAGTGCTTTTGGATCTGGATTAACTTAATTTTGGACTGGCAGCATTTACTCATGTTCCCCACGTGTTTCTTGAATCTTGTCATGAGGCAATATGCCAGAGTAGAAAGAACCTCAAACACAGAGTCAGCAAGACTGGCCCAAGGCCTCATTTCTACACCTCTTGTCTGTGGAACCGTGAAAAAGTAATTAAATGTTTCTGAGCTTCCCTTTCCATATTTGTAAAAAGTGGATGCTAAAGGCCATGTGTGCTGTGTAAATTACATAGTTTTGAAGAAAGCACTAAGTAAACCTTAAATTGACATGTAAAAGTGAATTTTATAATGGCAATATGGTTATGAAATGCTTGATGGTTGAGTCAAGTACACAGGTTATTCCTGACGTACTTCACCCACAGTCTCTGATGCTAGCTTGTTATGTGACCATGGTGAGATAACCCCAACTCGCTGATCTTTGGTTCCATATCTAACAAGGTTAGATAAGATGATTTTTAAGTTCTTTCACATCTTTAACATTCTATGAATATAAAACTGATCAAAGAAGCAAATAACATTCAAAGAACAGAAAATGGTATCAGGAATGAAATTCGTCGAGTATTGCTTCTTGCTATATGTTATGAAACATTAGATTTTACTTATTAAAATCCTAGAGTCCTACTTTCACTTCCTCATGAACCATCTCTTCAAAGTCATGTATAATTTGATGTCCATCCCTAATACTCTCCTGAAACTCTACCCTTGTAGGTTGTCGAGGATGTCTGAATCCCCAAATCCAGTGGGGTTTTCCCTTTCTTCATCCTCCCTAATGTTTGTATAGTATTTTGACATTGATAACCACCTCCTCTTCCTTGAAGTTATCTTTTGATTCTTAGGATACTACATCATTTGGGTTTTAATAGCTTTAACTGGCCCCTCTCTTTTTTTTCCACTGGATCCACTTCTTTCTACTACACTATTGGCTCCATGTCAGCTGTGTGGGTACTGGCTCATGAGAGCTGATTTTTACATTTTCTATGTGAACATTGATATTGTGGGAATCTGGAAATCACAAGAGCTGAAAATCAAGGCTTGAATTATTGTTTTCTTGATTGTCTAGGCTTCAGAAAGTGATCAAGAATGTTAATATTGCAGACTAAATTTAAAAGTGTGTCATAATTTTTTTCCCCTCAGAGAATAGTTGCTACACATTTATCAGCAAACTTTTCCTCCATTTCCTCCTTTCACCTTCCCAATGTTTATATTTCTCAAAGTCCTGCATTTTGTAGTAAATTAGTATTTTAACATAAGACTTGATTCATTCATGTAAAATGCACTTAATACAATACAATTAAAATGTAGCAAGCTCAATATTAGGTAGTCAGGTGGCTCAGTGAATATAGCACTAGGCCTAGAGTCAGGAAGACCTGAGTTCAAATTTGACCTCATACATTAGTTGTATGATCCTTAGCAAGTCACTTAACCTCTGTTTGTCTTAATCCACTGGGGAAGAAAATGTCAAACCACTCTAGTACCTTTACCAAGAAAACTCCAGGATAGTATTGGATTGATAGAGTTAGACATGACGGAACCACTGAACAACAACAAAAGCTTAATATTAATCAGGGCTCAAAGGTCATGGTCCCTGAATTGAAGGAGTTTATGGAATCATGCAACATGTATGCAGATAGCTATAAGGGTAGTTAGATTGTGATAAATGCGTAGGGAATATTGAACAGATAGGCATGGAAGATTTAGGAAAGGAGTGCTCACTTCTACCTAGGACATTCAAGGAAGTCTTCATGGAGGAGGCAGAACCTATTTAGGAACTGAAGAAATATAAAAAAATTTAACATATAGAGAGATTGGAAGATGAAAAAAAATGTGCATATACAGGGGAAAGCCTATGTAAATGCTTGGGGGTAATGGAAGGCAAAATGAGGTTGGGGAATGCTAAGTCATCCAAAATTCAAAAAGTCCCCAAACATAAGTTCTTTTAACTTCTTAAGCCCCTTTGCATAATGTTCAAATACTGTAAAACACAAATAATAATTAAGCCTTTTCTGGATAATGGGGGGAATTGAAATATTTTGGCAAGATAATCCCTGACTTTCCAGAGCAAAGTACAACATGACATACACACTTGTAACGCCTTTGAAATAAAATAAAAGATGAGCTGCTCATTGGGGAGGGATAAAGTACAATCGATCATGTGACAAGAGTAAATCATAACCAATGGACAGTCCATGCCCCCCCATTGGTGTTCACAAAAAAGTCAAGAGATTAACTAAACAACAAGCATTTATTTAGCCCCTAGTATGTGCCAAACTGGGCAGCTAGGTGACATAATGCAGAGAGAGTGAGGCCTGGAGTCAGGAAGACTCATCTTCTTGAGTTTAATTCTGGTCTCAGATACTTACTAGCTGCATGACCCTGGGCAAGTCACTTAACCCTGGTTGCCTCAGTTTCCTCATCTGTAAAATGAGTTGGAAAAGGAAATGCAAACCACTCCAGTATCTCTGCCAAGAAAACCCCACATGGGATCACAGATTCAGACACAACTGAACAACAACAATGTACCAAACATGCAATGTGCTGGTGATGTAAAATAAAAAGAAAAAAATTTTCAATGAACACAATGTTCAATGAACAAACTGGGTGGGTCCCCTCTGGCAGATTCATGGGAGGGATTGAAAAACATTTGCACAGAAGAGACAGGAATGATTGTATTGTAGCACAAGTTGTCGGTGGGAGTCCCCTCAAGTTCACTGGTCTGTTTCTGTTTCAAAGTAACTATCACAACTCTTGAGAGTTCTTTGCATTCTCTCTAGCAATAGCTCTACTCCCAGCCACCCTGAGAAGTGGATAGCATCAGAGCAACTTTTCTTCCAGTTCTGTCAAACCATTTAAATCAAATCATAAAATTCTAATGATACATTGCTTCCATCCTCTCCTGCCTATAAATCACTCTTCCATTAGTTTTAAGAGCCAATCGATCAACAAAATGACATTTATGGAGCCCCTACTCTCATCTACTTCCATTTCAGTTTTTAAAGGCTATCACCACTTACACTATCTTGGAAAGAAAAAAGAAAAAAAGTACCACTTTTGAGCTTTTTCTTAGGGAACTTTATTAAAGGTGCACAAATAACCTTTCTGAATTAAGTGATTCTACCTGTGGAGACCCTCTGGTGGCAAGTTCAACCACCCAGGCATTGGTTTTTAAGTTAATGTCTTTGCTTTTTTTAAATATCACAATTATTTCCCTTTATACCATTCTCTTTTAGACCAAAGAAAACAGTCAAATAAAACTGACCAACAGCAACTATGTCTCTCAATACCTACCACACTTGAAACCTGCAGTCATCGAAACTCTAGACTTAATACTAGTCATTTAATGTATTCTGCATTCAGCTGCCTTTCTAAATTATATTATTCATATTATCATAGTCACTATATGTCTTATTCTTCTAGTTATGCTCATTTTACTTTGTATCAGTGCATACAAGTCTTCTTAAATGTCTCTGAATTCTTCATACAGATGATTTCTTACAACATAATAATACTCCATTTACATTCATAGCTTATATCCAATTAATAAGTACCCACTTTGCTTCCAGCTTTTTGCTACCATGAAAGTGCCATTGTAGATATTTTAGCACAAACACAATGTTTCTTTTTGTGTTTGATTTCTTGAGGGTACATATCCACTAGTGAGGTTACTGGGGCAAAGCAAATTTAAAATTTGCCTTGACTTTATCCAGCTCAAATCACCTTGATGATCATGGCACTGAATGGTCTACTGGAGGGTTTCTCTGGTCTCTTTACCCAAAATCTGGAAGGCTACTACAAAATAGTTATGGTCCCAACTATTTCATGTAGCATTTTTATTGCCATTTTACTTTTGCTTACTAGTATATTATGTGAAAAATGGTAAATAAAATTATTCCAAGAAGGAAACCTCAGCAAAGCACTTCTGAGACTACCTGCCCCCTAGCCCTAGGTTAACTCTATCCCATTTTCAATAACAAAGAAGGCAGGTAATGTATTTTATAAGAAATAAGAAGACAAGAAGCAGTGGTGTCCTCAGTAGGGGACTAAGTCCACAGGGGATGGCTTTTGTGTAAAGTTGAAATGTGAATGTTGAAGAAGCTTTTAATGGTCTCTGCATTTATGTTACAGTTATCCTAGCTGAGGTCTAATGTTAGTGAAGCAGATAATTAGATGCTTTTAAAATCAAGTCTTTCAAGAGAAACTTGATCAATAGCTATCTAGGCACATGTGTGGGCTGTGATTCAGCAGCTGATACATTTTCCTTTTCTTTTTTTAAACACTTACCTATTTAGTTTCTTTCCTACATATCTACATACATAAATAAAACATATATAATATATATGTATACACACACACACACATACACATCCCTCTCTGAAATGTCTCATGAAGTATGGTAGCACCCATAGTGGTTAGAGTTGATAGAAGGCCGTGCCCAGAGTCAGGAATAAATGAGTTCAAATCTCAATTCTGATATCAACTAGCTGAGTGGCCCTGGATGAGTCACTTCACATCTTTAAGTTTTGTTTTCTCATCTGTAAAATGGGGACAGTAATTCCTATAGTGGGCAACTAGGTGAAGAGTGAATAGAGTACTAGGCCTAGAGACAGGAAGACTCATCTTCCTGACCTCAGACACTTAATGGGTGGCCCTGGGCAAGTCACTTAATCCCATTGTCCTCAGTATCCTCATTTGTAAAAAGAGCTGGAGAAGGAAATGACAAACCACTCCAGTATCTCTGCCAAGGAAACTCCAAATGGGATCAGGAAGAGTCAGAAATGACTAAATAACACCAATAGCCAAAACAATACCTAGAACAGGCACCAAATAAGAGGTGGCTAGGTGTAGTGGACAGAATAAGCCCGGTGTCAGGAGAGCCTGTGTTCCAGTCCTGACTATGACCCATACTGTCTGTGAGATGAGTAGAATTGAAGATGGACTACACTAGAGGCAAAAGAGTTGGTCTGGGCAAACACAGAGAGTCAGGAGACAGCAGCTCAAGAGTGATGAGGCTGGCCCCTTCCTACCTTTTCAATCCTCATTCCTTTACCCCTGCCCATGCATTCTACAACCCAACTAACTGGCTGACTTGGCATTCTTTGTGCAGAGTGAGCGCTCCATCTTTCTTTTCCATGCTTTCATGCTAGCTTTACCCCATGCCTGGAATTCTTTTCCTCCTCACCTCTGCCTCTTTGCTTCCCTAGATATTTTCAAGATATTAAATCAAATTCTACAGGAGGCATTTCCTGCCCACCCACCTCCATTCCAGTGCCTACCCTTTGAGGTTACCTTTCATTTATTATGCATCTTTGTATGTACCTAGTTATTTACTGTTTCCCCCTTACTTTAATGTGAGCTCCTTGAGGGGAAGGACTATTTTTGCCTTTCTTTGTATACTAAATCCTTGGTACAGGTCCTAGCACCTAAGTAAATACTTAATAAATGCTTGTTTGCTGATTAACTGACAAGAAGCAAAAAAAAAAAAAAAAAGACAACAAGCAGTGATATCCTCAGTAAGGGAATAAGTTCATAGGGGGCGGCTTTTATGTAAGGTACATTAAATAAAGCCATTCCTTTACCTTTAGAGGATATCCCAAAAAGGACTGATAAGTATCTATATCCTGCTTTTAGAGATCTCTAGTTTCCATCAGGATAAAAGAAACTCCATATACTAAAAGGGAGAGTTTGTGTACTTATGAAGCTCTTTTAAAGTTGCTGTCCTAAAAAAACAAAAACAAAAACAAAACTCCCTTATTTGCTCTTTAAGTTAAATCTCAAACCGGGGCTACTTTTGCCATATGAAGAGGGTGAGGTGGGAGTGGGGGTGAACAAGGCCTTGGGAGACTGCTTCAGCACTCAGCCCTGCCAAGACCACAAGAGAAAAAAAAAATTTGAAAAAAATGAGAGCCCACTTTTCCCATGACTAGCATTGAAAGAATGAGTCGTTTTTTGCCAGGAAGCATTATGAGAACCTTTACCAGGAGAATTACCCCCATACAAATATCCCTCCTGTCCATATTACCAAGTTAAATGGTCGACCATTAAACATCTCAGAGCCTAGGTATGACTTTTCTGAAGATAACATTAAATCTCATAGGCAACTTTAAAACATTAGCTAATAATGTAAGGAGTATTCTCTAGTTTTCTTAATGTGAATGTACAAAGCAAAGAACTGTAATACAGAATCAGTCAGCACTCATTTTCCACAGAAATCTCTGTCCCCAATCACCCAGGCAATATGGTCAGTGGTCTTTGAATAAGGCACCAAAATGTAACCACTAATGTTGCATGACTCTAATGCTTTTTTTAAAAAATGCCTATAGCTTTTCCCTTTATTAATATCAGGCAGCTTCCCAATGATACTGCTGTCTTTGGGTCCAACTTCAAGCACACTTTATATGCAGATTCACATTATTCTGCCAGTAATCAAATGTACAAAATATGATCTTGTGAGAACAGCCTTGTTTTTTAGTAAGGTTTTTCATAGTCTAAAAACAGTAGAGCTTTGGAGAGGGTAAGACATTCAGACTTCAAAATAAGATATAACACCATCTACCTAAACAGATAACATAATACATTCATACATATGCATACACATATATACATGTACATATGTGTACATAACATATAATATGTATTCATTTGCAGAACCAGGTGAGGAATCAGGAACTGTGATTTTATCAACATGGGGAACTCCCAGTTTAAGTTCCCTCTGTTAATGAATATGTCAACTTATCTATAACTTATAGCCTTAGTGAGTTGCCTGGGACAGTAAGATATTAGAAGGATTAGATATACCAACTGCGTCAACTGAACCAAGACTTTTCAAATAAGGTTTTATGTAATTTTTAATTTTCCTATAATTTCTCCCATCTGTACAAATTAACTTCAAATAAAAATGGTTATAAGTAGATATTAAATTGAGCTTTGACATAAAAAATTTCATCCTACTGCATCTAGTATGTGCAAATGTATTGTATCAATGGGTGCAGCTTGCTTTTTTGGCATGTTCTTATATTCATGGTCCTTCTAGATCAAAGCAAATAGGAGTCTGAGATAAGACATGAACCCAGGAATCCTGAAACTGAGTGTATAGATATCCCCAACTGGAAAGACTAAAAGTAGGAATCTATTGATAGCCTGTATATCTATTATTCAAAGTCAATCATGTTAATTTGGAGATGTTCATCATGGAATTAGTTGATGGGCCATGAATTTTCCAGTCACATCAACCTTAAAGATTGTCTACTTAAGTATAAATGGGTTGCCATAGATGTCAGGGGACAGAAAGTTCGGACATATGAAATCATAGATTCATGAAATATAGTGATTATGTATGCATGTAGACAGACCACTTCATAGATACTATGTGTCTGTGCATGCATTGGTACAAATACTGATCCACCAATTTATCTATATAGAGAGAGTGCTCAAAGGAAGGAGAATTTGATGAATACAGATTTCAGAGACTTCAGAATTTTAGAATGCCAGGTTATCTCTTGTACTGTTGAAAACCAGTGGGTTTTCATTTGTAAAAAGCTACTAGTAAAGTACTTTTGTATTCAAAAGAATGTTCCAGTGTTTCCCAATGAAGATTGTATGCAGAGTTGATGGTACAGTGAGAAACAAAAACCAGGATTCTTATTTTTCAGAATTTGGCTTGAAAATCCACAAACACAAAGCCACAGCTCTCTTTAACCCCCTCCTTCTGTTCCTCCCACCTCTGCAAACTGTTTTTCAATGAGGCAAATACTCCTTTAGCCCAAACTAATTTGTAATAACCAACTCCACTCTTAAAGAGGCAGGCAACCAGGTCAAGAACAGCAAGACTTTCATTTAGCATAAAATTGTTGGAGAAATTAATTTTTTTAGTTTCCAAATTAAATCTCTTTGTTTTGGAGGGTCACACATGTAGATTTCAAGCTTGAAACCAGGGGGCTAATGCAGACTAAGAACCAATTCAAGACATTCCTCTCAGAAATTTTTGTGGTGGAAAGATAGAACATGAAAAGGCAAGCACAGTAGTTCAGTTGAGTCTCATTTTATATAAAGCTTATCATAGTTAAAAATTATCTTGGAAAAAAATTCCTAAATTGCCCACAGAGCATAGCAACAATATCTACTTTCTGAAATGTAGTTAGTTAGAACCAATATGTCATTGTACACAGTTACAGCAATATAGTAATGACAATCAACTGTGAAAGACTTAGCTACTCTCATCAATACAATGATTTAAGATAATTCCAAAGGACTCATAATGAAAAATGGCTTCTATCTCCAGAGAAAGAATTGATAAATTTAGAGTGAAAACTGAAGTATATTTTTAAACTTTCTTTATTTTCCTTGCTTTTGCAACATGACTAATATAGAAATATGTTTTGCATGACTTCACATGAATAATCTATATATTTATTGCCTTCTTTATTGGGGGGGTGGATGACGAGGAAGAGAGAAAAATTGGAATTGAAAATTTAAAAAAGAATATTATAAATGATAAACAATATCTATATTTTAAAATGTAGCTAGTAAGGCACTAGACTAGGAGCTCTCTAAAAGAAAGAGGTCTGATTCAGAAAGCACATGCAGCTAAGATGGTTACTATGAAAACAATTTATTGTAAATTTATTTTTCACCAAACCAGGCTACTGCAGCAATCATAAAAGTAGAGAACCTAGGCCAACTTCTACTAAAAATGGTAGAAAACAAAATCAGTTAAAGAAGTATTTTTCTGGAAAACTGTTAAGGAAGAGGAAAAAAAAATCATTCTTGAAAGAATTTCAGAAATAAGCTTAATTCTATTAAATGAAGAACATATACCAGGCAACTGACTCTTTTTCCTGCTTTACTTTGAAGTGACACAGGAAATAAGAAAGCCAAAGTGAAGGGGTAAAAAGGTGATTCTAGCTTACCAGAAATAGTAAGAAGGCCAACAAATGCTATTAAAAAGAAGAATGTGTATGTGATGGAGAAAAGAGTCTAAAATCACACACAGGTGGACTGTGAGATGGTCAAACTATGTGAGCAAAGCATAACCTGAGATTGACTAAAGGAAGAACAGATTCAATTCTTCATCTCATTTTCATTTCAGGTATGTTATGCTCATTGAGAAAAATAAGCAAGGTCTCAAATTTCCTTTTCTCTCTCTGAGTTTCTGGAAATAAAATTAAGCTTCCTTTAAAGTAATCCTTTTTCATAAAATGAAACTATCTTTTACAAAAATCCCCAACTGATGGATCCAGGGGTAGGTATAATCACCACATCTCTTCCTTGAGTTCTAAAGGTATGTCCAGTTGGGAGAGTGGGTGCAGTGGAAATTTATCCCAAAATTCTTTCCATGAACCAATGGAAGAAACAATCATTAGTAGCTCCTGGCCTATCAATACCCTTTCCCCATTACAAACAACTAAAAGCCTGAAGAAAAAGTCCACTCACCCTTATGCTGTAGCACCAAAGAAAACAACAAAGTCTGTTGACCTAAAGGTTTCTGGTAAATAATCAGGAACTTCTTTTCATAGAAAGTTGAGAGTCCTAAACTAGAAATATCATGAAAATCTGTCTACCAGAGGAGTAGGGGAGGGTCATAGTAAGATTGGGTAGAAAAGACATCGGTGAAGGACAGGGAGCAAGAGTCATCTTCCCTACCACAAAATCTAAAACATTTGAAAAGGTAAAGTAGTCATTGTTAAGGCAGATGTCCCAATTCTCTGGGAAATTCCATTCAAATTTTCTAAAAGTTAGTTTCAGGGGCCAGGTAGAAGCTTCTTTGTTAGGGAAAGTTATAAATGAGACAAGGCAAACAGCCATAATTAAAATGTTCAAAAGACAGCATAACACCATTCAGGTCAACTTCTTAAAGTAAACTCTTTAATTAGATTTCTGTATTAGAGAGACCAAAGCTTCAAGGAAAGAGAGGGAAACACTGAACAATGCAGTTGCTGAGGCAAAAGGCTAAGATGATCACAGGATCACAGAATTTCAGAGATGGAAGGAGACCTCAGTGGCTATCTAGTCCAACCCATAGATGAAGGAATCCCCACAAGAACATACCTGATGAGTGGTCATTCAGTCTCTGCTTGAAGTTAATGTTAATTTTCAAATGAATGTACTCTCTTACTGGAACTAAGAAAGAAATGCAAGGCTGCTGTGGGAGTAGAGAAGTAGGAAGGAGTGGGGGTAGAGAAGAAGGAAGGAATTTGGACACTGAATTCAACTTAGTTCTGGGAACTAAATGATGGACACACTGTAATGAGTGCATAGAACACTCTGTTATCCCAGAAGGGAGTGATTTAAAAAAAAAAAGTCAAGGATGGATCAACATAATGGTGGAGTTATACCTTGGAAATTCTCTAAGTTACCATTATCCATACATCAAGATAGAGTTGGTGCAAAGGATTGCTGGGTGTAGATTTTGCCAGCAGATAGCAACCACAGATAAAAATTAGACTAAAGGATAATAGGACCCAGAAAGAAGAACTCAGGTCATTCAGTTTTGTGAGTTTGGGGGAAGGAAGAATCATGAAATCACAGAATCATACGGTTGGAAAGGACTGAGGATCTTAAGCTGTCCTAATTATCTAGCAATCCCTGCAGACTCCTTCGTCACTGGAAGCCCTCCTTCTATGCATTATAGATAGCTACGCAGCATAGATAAAGCTCTGGATCTGGAGTCAGGAAGGCCTGAGTTCAGATCTAGCCTCAACTATTTCCTAGTTATGTGACTCTAGGCAAATTGCTTAACCTTTCTTCCTTAGCTACCTTATTGGTAATATCACTTATCTCCCAGCATTGTGGTGAGAATAAAATAAGATATTGTTTATAACAGTAAAAGTTAGCATTTATATAGTGCCTTCAAGTTTGCAAAGAAACACAAATGTTCTCTCATTGTATCCTCACAACAACCCTGGGATATTGAAGCTATTCTTTTACAGATAAGAAAACTCTGATGAAGATGCTTAGCATTGTTCGAAGCACAGAATAGATGTTTACCAAACAGCAGAACAGAGGTTAGGTGACTAGCCCAGGGTTGTAGAGCTAGTATAAAGTGCTTTATAAAACTTAAAGGCTCATAAATGCTAGCTACCATGAGCAGCAGCAGCAGAAGCATTATATATCACCTTGTACATACCCAGTTAAGCATTATCCCCCCTGCCTATGAGGGCAGGGACTGTTTTGTATCTTCTCCTAGTGCTCAGCCCAGGGCCAGGCATATTTTGAGTACTTAGTAAATATTTGTTGTCTAATACCTAGCTCATGTGAGAAACTCTTTGTGCACCCAGTCCCCTTTGAGACTGACTTGAGCACCATTGAGAGAGACAGAGCTGACTCCCTTGGGCTCCATTATCAAACACATTCTACTAATATTGTGGTGATCTGATGAAAGAGGAAGGATTTTAATTGCTAGTAAGACCCTAGAGGGACTTAACATGTATTGTTCAAATAGTGATTTTCATATTAGAACTCAGAGAGCACTGTTTTGTAATGTACTTCTGGTATGCTATTATGCATTATAATGGATAGAGTAGTAGGGCGAGAGTCAGAAAGACCTGAGTTCAGATTTGGCCTCAGACACTTCCTAGCTGTGTGACCCTGTGCAAGCCATTTAATGTTTGTCTCAGTTTCCTCATCTGCAAAATGACCTGGAGAAGAAAATGGCAAACCACTCCAGTATCTTTGCCAAGAAAACCCCAAATGGAGTCTTGGAGAGTCAGACACAACTGAAATGACTGAACAACAACAAGTTATTCTTACTTGTTTTGTGCTTTTACCTCCCACTCTCCACCCCCAAAACACACTATAATATAAGCTTCATGAGGGCAGGATGTGTGACTTCTGTAAATTTTATCTCTTTACTGACATTAAGCACAGTGCTTTGTACAGGAGAGATAACATTATGCTTGCTGAACTGAACTGCACAGGACTTTGTGGAAATTATTTCCTCTCCCTAGGCCTTTTTTTAAAGAAGAAAACTACTAGTCCATTAAAATCAGAAAAACTAGACTCACAGATGCTCTGAAATTCCCTTTAAGCTCTGACATTTGGCAAGCCTTTGATCCTGGGAAGTGCTTCCTCCAGGCAGCTCCTGCCCCAAGGAAAGTTTCAGCAACTCTTTATTAGTATTTAACAAACTGAGAATAAGTAGCTTGGCCCCAGAGCAAGAGGAGTGAGGGAGTAGAGCACACATATTGGTAGCCCAAGGCAAAAGAGAAGTGGGAATAAGAGAACCTACAAATGAGAGGCGGGAGAGTAGTAAGGCATTATCAATATGCCATGTTCATTCTGGGTTACTTGGAAAAATCTGGCCTCTCTTTAATGGTAAAGGTACTTCAGGGATTTTCTAAAAGCCAGAATGAAACCTAAAGCCCTTTGTAAGCAGAGTTTAGAGTCTCAGATGCATAACTCTTGTAGAAGAGATTGCTACCAAAAACCTACCGGCTTCCTCCATGGCCTTTTGTGATCGGTGCAGACCATAAAAGAAGGTATCAATCACAACTCTCCTAATGAGTGGGAGTTCTCTGGGACCATCATTAGGCTTAAACATGATCCTTGTAATTAATCACAACAAAGGTAATGCATTTGTGCATTTACAGCACATGGGCTACTTCTTCCCTGTATCTGTGTAACCCTAGGCATGTCCCTAAGGTTCTCAGAGTCTCCGTTTTCTGGACTGCCTGCTTCACAGACTTGTGAGAAACAGGAGCTCTGCTTCCAGAAGCTTATCACGACACACCCAACTTTGCAGCAAAGCTAACAGGAGATAACTAGTTCCAACCAGAGCTGTGACTTGGTAGAACCAGGCCTCTGAGCAGATAGAAGGTCAGAAATTTGTACTCATGCTTAACTTAATATTAACACACACCCCCCCAGGGTGGAGCAAGCTAATTTAAATGAACATGCAATATATGGCAAAGGATAGGGAACACGTCTCAGAAGAAAAAAAAAAGATGTGGATTAGCAGTTCAGGAAGTTGCATCCAGCCAATGGGGAAGGGGGGGGGGGAGAGGATTCGAATCCAGAACAGGAAATAAATAGCCTTGTATTTGTCTTAACAAGTGTGCTCCCTTGGAGAGGGGGTGAGGGGGAGGTTACCCTTCGGGCAAGAATGTAAAATAAACTAAGGGCTTTCCTGGATTCAACAATGAGTGTTGTTCTTTGGGAAGTACTTATAAATTATTGGTGCTTGTCATTCACAGTTTCATTATGAATATAATTAAACTCACTCTATTAGAGCAGCTCACATCCATTTTGAGATTCTGTATTTTTTTTATGTTGATATGGCCAAAATCCTTGATCAGATGATGGCCTGTCTGGATACACTTAACCCAGTTGGTATTTAGATGATCAATATGCAGTCTGAAAATAAAACTTCTCTCCCTGTTCCCTAGATGCATCTGTACTAAGGAACTGAGTTCAAATGCAGCCTCAACCACTTACTAGCTGTGTGACCCTGGGCAGACCACTTAACCTCTCTTTTACTCATTTTCCTGTGGGTATAGCTGTGAAGTGGGTATATAGTACCTCCTACCTCATAAATGAGACAGTATTTGCAAAGTTCTTAGCAAGGTGTCTGCCACATAGGAGGCACTAAAATACTAATGTCCCTCCTTTCTAGCATCATTAAGCCAAAGTAGATGAAACTAACTCCCCCTATTGCCAGACATATCAATGTTATATGACTTATTTTTCCCCTTGAGACTCATCTTAATGTGACTTTATGACACTTGCATTTATATGATACTTCCAAGCTCACGGAGTGCTTTCTTGATAACATTCCTGTCATGTAGAAAGAATAAGTAATATGAGTTTCATTTTGCAGATAAGGAAACTGAGGTTCAGAGGAGTGAAGCCCATGGTCATGTAGCTACTAAAAATCAGAGTTAAGATTCAAAACCAGCACTCCTGCTTCCTCAGGCCAGTCTACTATTATATCACATGTTTTCATCACTGTATTAAAATACTGGGGCTATGGTGGTGCTATCCTTTATAATGTCATTCAATGGGAAGTGGCATAGAAACTTCCCTTGTCATTATAATTAAATGCCTTCTAGAGGCAATCAAAGGCACAGTCCCACAGAGCTCTGGGCCTAGAGTCATAAAGACCTGAATTCAAATCTGACCTCAGACACTTAACTAGCTTTATGGTCCTGGGCAAATCATTTAACTCTGTTTGCCTCAGTTTCTTCAAATGTAAAATGATGAAAATAAAAATACCTACTCTGTAGGTATGTTATAAGAATCAAATGAGTTAATAGTTATAAAAAGCACAGCATCATGCCTGGCATATAAGAGGTACTATATAAATGTTCATTCTCTTCCTTTTCTGCACATGCATGCCCATTCATTCTTTTTTAAAAAGCATATTAAAAATCATTTTAGCCTTCCACAGTCTATTTATACTCCATTCCACTGCCCTTTGAGTTGATAACATTTTTAATTTTTCTGTGGTCAGTGTGTTTAATGATTTGTAACCTTATAACATCCCTGGGAGGATCAGTAATGGGTTTTGCAAGGACTTTGGGATCATTAAAGGTACTACCCAGTTTTTCAAATACATCTAGCTGCATGTTTCCTATTTAATCTTTGGCCTATCTAGTCATTCATCTGAAGCACTTGTATAAGATACATACATGAATGAAATAGTTAACAATAGTGTTTTGTAATCTAAGTTATATATAATTTGTTTTTTATCCACTTTGCTTTTCCAGGGTGAATGGTTAGAGCAATTTGGTCTATCCATTGCTATTTCTGAGGAAACTTTGGTAGCATTGTGGGAGTAAATGTACGTTATTACAGTATCTTCTTGGCTTAGGAGCACATATAATGCATTTCCCAGAAGAAGAAGAAACCATAGCACTAAAAAACAAATCCACTTTTGTTGTATACCTGCCTTCCTGTTTAATACCTGATTTAATGTCAAAGTCTTGCCACAAATCTAAAAACAAATATTTCATCCTTACAACTCTGGAAAGTTTTTGATTCTCAGAGTGCCTATGGATTCTTCTTAAATCTCATTTAATACAACATATTTATTCAGCACATATAAACTTATTTCTCGTCCATGGACCACAGATTCATCATCTGTAAAATGAGGAAGAAAGACATCTCCAAGGTCTTTTCTAGATTTCTAATTCTGTCAGCAGGAACTAAGTGTTGTGGTGGGGACAAAAAAAAATTAAGACATTGTGCCCGCCAACTTGGAATGTGAAGCCACAGAACCTGAAACATTCACATATGACAAAGTTAACATGAGACAGCATCTGTGTAGCACAGGGAGCATGCAATTCAGAGGCACAAGACTTGTCTCCAGATCTCAGCTCTATGGCTAGACCGATGTAGCAGACCTATATGACCTTGTACACATCACTTTATTGTCTTTGGCCTTAATTATTTCATTTGTGAAATAAAGAACTTGGAATAGATGATCTCTGAGGTCCCTTCCTGCTCTGCCAACCCAAGATAAGATGCCTTAAGAGGTCAGAATCAGGAGGCACCCATTAGTATAATTATTCAGGTCATAATGTCCCCCCCCCCCCCAGGAAGTCAGTCAGTTAAAAAAATATATTTATAAAATACCTCCTATGTTCCAGGCAACATGCTAAATGTTGGGGGTAAAAAGAAAGGAAAATGATAGTCTCTACTCTCTTGCAGCTCACAGTCTAATGGGCAAGACAATATGTAATCAGTTATTTAAAATTGTAATAATAATGATAAAGATCTTCCCTGCCCCTTGGCCCCTTGATAGGCTTAAGTGACTCTGAGAACCTACCCTAATTTTCAATACACTCTGCCCCCTAATAGGCTGAATATGGTCACATGGAGCCTATGGCAGGAGTCTTGTTTTTTCAGGAATGCCCACACCTTGTTACTTTTTGATTGGGCAGTGGCACAAGAGGGTTGTGACATTCTCTGACCCAGGAAAAGGCTATATATATCCTGATGTGAGGTTTTGCTTTGGGGCTCACTTTGGAAAGAATTGTGTGATTTGGCCAGATGAGACTCTGGGCAGCTGCTGAGCCCCCCAGTTTTGAAAACCCAGATGTTGGTGCTTCCCTCTCTGGTAACTAACTAGGTATGGATGTAATGGTCAGATAGCTGGAAGCCTTGTCTGCTGAATTTTGTTATTTCCTGTTGTAACTTCTGTTTGTATTCTCTGAAGTTCAGGGTACTGACTTTCCCTTGAAATAGGTAAATGATATATGTTTGATTGACTAAAGTAAGATTGTTAACCCGTTTTGAATTGCTTTCCTTTAGAAAAGCAGATCTAAGAACCTGTGCTAGCAGACATCCTGGGTATGCTAGGGTGCTTGCTGCTATAAAAATCAAGCTATCTAGGGTATGAATGGACAATAATAATAGTGGGAGGACAGTGGAATCAAGGATAGGGAAAGGCACCTTGGAGAAGTGGGGATTTTAGGAGAGACTTGAAGGAAGTCAAGGAAGTCAGGAAGCAGAGATGAGGAAAGACAACATTCCTAGAAATGGGAACAGTCAATGAAAATGTCTAGGGTCGGGAGATGGAGTATCTTGTGTGGAGAATGACAAGGTGGCCAGTGTCACTGGGTCAGAGAGTCTAAGCAGGGGAATAAAGTTTTAAGAAGCCTGGAAACGTAAAAAGGGACCAAGTTATAATGAGATGTGAATATCAAATAGAGGATTTTATATTTGATCAGAACTGGGTTTTCTCCTCCCTGGAGGTCTTCAAGTAGTGGTAGATGACTACTTACATTACATTATGTTGTTATATGTTATAATATGTTATATTGTGACATGTTACATGTTAATATGCTATATTGTGTTGTGTTGTGTTGGTATGCTATGCTGTATCTTGTGTTGTGTTACATTGTATTGCATTATGTTATATTAAGGGAGGGGGGGGTTCCTTTCAGGAATGGGTTGGTCTAGAAAGGTTCTTTTCTCACTCTTACATCTTATCACTCTGTTGTTTTACCTATACTGTGTGTGATAGGCAAATAAGGCTTCATTCTGAAGAAAAGTTTCAGATTATGCTAATCAACACAATCTATTTGGTGAGGGTAAAGGAAAGTAACCCGGCTGGAGCAAAGCAATCCTAGTCTAGACTAAAAAGACACTAGGTATGACAGTGACAGAAGGGTTCCTTGAAAGTCAGGCTGACAAGTTCTAACTCTATACTGCTGGGAAAGGGGAACCTTTCAAGTTTTCTGAGTAGGAGAGTTTTCATGAGGAGGAAACTATTTAGGAAACTTAACCTGGCAGCATTTCCATCTATGCTGTTTATTTTTTTCTGAGTCAGTGACTGATTGGATATGAGACATGAAGGATAGCAGAGGAATCAAAGATAACCCTGAGGTTTCAAACAGGGAAGGCTGTGTGAAAAGAAAAAAAAAAGTTAAGCTGCAAAGGAAAATAATTAAAATAATTTAACTATGCACATGTAAAGAGGGTGCTGAGAATTGAAGGCAGTGCTTATGAAAACCCAAGCCCTGTTGATTTAAATCTCTTGCTCTTTCTCTTATATGGGTCCCTTCCAGGAAATTTACATGGCTACCATCTGGTTCACTTCCATGGGGGAGGGTATAGGACACGTAAGCTGGAGTCTGGAAGACCTGGGTTCAAATCCTGATTAAGATACTTACCAGTTATGTGACTCTGAACAAGTCACTTAACCTCTTTCTATCTAAGTTTCATCACCTGCAAAATGAAGGGTTTGTAAGCTTCTGATAGCCCTTGAAGCTCTAAATCTGTGGTTTTATGATCCCTCATCTGAACTACTGAAGTAATTTCCTTCCAATTCTCTCTTTTCACCTCCCTTTCCTTTCTCCAATGACTTATTCACAACACTGCCACAGTCATCTTTATTATAAATCTGATCCTATCATTTTTCTATTCAAAACTTTTCAGTGGTTCCATATTACTAAACCACTGACATTTAAAGTAAAGTAACCCACTATCAATTAATCTACAAGCAGTATTTAGACACTAAGTCATCAGGGAGCTATGCTAGGCATTGGGGAATACAATTATAAAGGTGGGAATCACTGCTTTCAAGGGGCTTACATTCTACTGGGGAAGGGGACATAACAAGTATCTTATCTCATAGTCAGTCACCTGATGCTTATAGTTAAGATACCTATTCAGTAAAAACAAAATGATTAAGTTGGGGGAGGACTATCTACTGGTAATGAGTGGCATCTTATATAAAGGGAATCATTTCATGTATTTGAGAAGTGGAATGAGAAATGAATTTGTAGGTCTAGGTTCAATTTCTCCTGATACTTTATAGAGGCATGACTTTGAACAAAGAACCTCTTTGAGCCTCAGTTTCCTCATCTGAAAAAGAGGCACATTATTATTTCTAATTCATTCCTCAAAGTGTTAGTTTGAGGAGACTGCTTTGCAAACCTTAAAACATTATACTTTACTGTTATTATTAAATAATAATAATGATGATGATGATAAAAGCCTGGCATATAGTAAGAGATGACATTTTCATCGTAGTCTAACCTGAATTTTCTGGGGGCAGTACTTTTCTCAAGCAAAGTATAATTTTAATGAAACTCTGAAAGAGGGATATTCTTTGTTAAACCAAATTCCTTCTATGTGGAATATAATTCTACGTGGAATATTTTCAAAATATTGTCACTGTACCTAATATATATATGTATATAAATCTTCATTACTCCTATATATATATATATATATATATATATATAGGAGTAATGAAGATTGATTTTTGGATTATCTTGGAGAATAAATGGCTATTGTACTCACTTCCCTTTCAATGGGTCCTTGATGGCTTACATTATTTCATTTCTCACATGGGAGATCTGTGATGGGATGGGTAATCTATGCTTATTTTCAAAACATTAAAAAAAAAGTCCCCAATGCACAAATTATAATTAATTACATAGTCAGAGTGGCCACTCAATATTGCCATTATTCAGGGACTCTCACAAAGGAAAATGGCAGAACTTCCAGTACTGCTCCATATGGACAAGAACAGGGCAGCTGAAATAAACATCACACAGATACTTGGCACATAGAGATGAACAACAAAGGAATCCAAAGTACAAATGACTAAAAGCTTCTCAGAGATTAAGAATTTCTAAAATATAAAAAAGTATCTGCTCCTAACAGGGCTAACTTTAAAAACTACCACAAATAGTAATACTAGCTCACATCTCTATGGCTTTTTAAAGTTAGCAAAGTACTTTTTCTCAAAATAACTACGTGTAGTAATTATTTTAAATATCATACCTGATACATTTCCATGGCATAAATAATAGAACAATGAACTTGGATAAGGAAATTGAGTCAGATGATAGTTAAGTGACTGGGCTAAACTCACACAATTAGAATGTGGTAATGCCAGGATGCAAATGCCAGTTCTTCCTACAAATCCTACAAATCACAAACAATACATTCCCTGGGCTCAAAGAAAACATATCCTAATGGGGGAGCCCATTCATAGAAGAGGTTTTAGTCTCAAGATAGCTGAAAAGGTTCTGATGGTTCTTGCGGCATAGCCTTTAAAATGATTCCCACTCATATCAGTTTGTGTTTACTTTGTATATGGTTATACAATAGAACTGAACCTGGAATCAAGAACACAAGAGTTCATTTCCTGCCTCAAATTCTTACTAGCTGTGTAACCCTGGAAAAATCACTTAACTTCTCTGTATCCTAGTTTCCTCAGTTCTAAAATAATAAAATGAATAGCACCTACTGCAAAGGGTTATTTTGAGGATCAAATTAAACATGACACTGTGTAAAATGCTTTTGAAACATTAAAGCAATCGGACATTTTATTGCCATCATCATCATCACCATCATGACTTACTGACACATATACATATTATTCCCCCAGTGGAATATAAGAACTTTGATGTCAGGACATTTTTTGTTTGTTTCATTTTTTCCTTTGTATCCCAGCACCTGGCATATAATAGGCATTTTTAAATGTTGAATGAATGAATGAAAAAGATAACCTTCAGAAAGGCAGCATGGGACAGTGTAAAAAAAAAAGGAATTTGGAGTCAAACAATCTAGGTTCAAATAGGTATTCTGTCATTTATTAGACAATGGGCAAGTCACTTATCCTCTCTATAGGTCTTAATTACTTATCTCTAAAGTGATAAGGTTGAATTAAATAACTATCTCTAAATCTATGATTCTTTGTTGTGACATCATAATGATGCACCAAAGAATAAATTAATAGAAGTAGCAAATTGTCCAAAAAAGAGACTATTAAAATGCTATATATTGAAGGTAAAAAAATGGTCATCTCATTGACAATTTCTGTGAGAAATGACTAATACTAACAACATATTGCCTTTTTTTAATATTACAATGAGGAAGCTAAAGTGATTTATAATGAATCACTCTAACTTCAGGGAACTAGAAACTTAGTGTTTCCACTTATTGGAATTTTGTCATCATTAGTAATTCATTAGTAATTCTCAGAAGAGTCTAAAACCATGAGGAAATGGATCCAACATAACCAAAGTTGATTTCTCTCTTGGTTTTGTTTTTAAAGCAACTGAAATGCATTTAATGGCTTCTAGCTGATAGACTAGATTGGTTGTGCAAGGGTACAGGGAAATGAATAGCATTAAACTAGTCCATTCTGAAGCTAATGTGCTGCCAAAATATCAAAATAAAATCAGAATGTAATTTGCAAATGAATTGCGCACATTCCTCCAGAGACAGAAAATATGACTAGGATTGTTGACAAATGGCCAAATAAATGGTTTATTTGAATTAGAGACAAGATAAAACCATACATTACAGTACCAAGCTTCTGTTATTACTTTTGCTGAAGGGGACTTTCCACAGATTTAGCCAAGACTGATCTACAAAAAAAAATCCCAAAGAACATAATAATCTAGAAATGTAAAGAGGAAGGGCCTGGATTTAATGGTTTCACCAGCTATAATATTTAATTGGACTCATCGACACAACAATAACTGGAGTAGCCATGGTAAATTATGGTTTCTGCTGTCTAAAAGTAGAAAAGTATGATTAGGAATTTGCTCCATACATTAAATGAGCAGAACCAATCTGAACCACTGGACCAGATAGCAGACTATCAGAGAAATGTATTCGGAGAAAAGGGGTTTTTTTTTTGGGGGGGGGGAGGAGTGAGGCGTTAGGGTTAACAATCTCTAATAGGAATTAACAGTGTAATTCAGAAGCCAGAAAGCTAATATTATCTTAGGCTGCATTCAGAGCACTGTGGCAGCCCTGTTCCAAGTTTCCCTTTTTACCACTAAAGTCATCACCATCTTGTTAGTCCTCCAGGACAAAAAAACATTGGTGTTACCCTCTACTTCTCATATTCACTCAGCCCACAGATCCAAGTCATTGCCAAATCTTGACATTTCTACTTTCACAATCTATCTCATATACATTCCCTTCTTCCTACTATTACAGCCACCATTCTAGTTCAGGGCCTTATTGTTTCATGTTCAGGGCTATTTCAATAATCCTCTACTTAGTCTACCTACCTTTTCCTCATCTATTCTCTGCTCAGTTGCCAAAATTATTTTCCCCCTAACGCATTACTTTGACCATGTCGCTCATCTCCCCCTGTGCAGTGAAGTCCAATGACTCCTTATCTTCTCTAGGACCAAATATAAACTCCTCTGGCAGTGAAAGATTCTGGTACTTTCTTATGTTCACTGTCTTCCTCCACTTTACAATCCAGCTACATAGCCCTACATGCTGTTCCTTGCACACAGAATTCTATCTCCATTTCTGGGCCTCTGTCCAGCCTCTTCCCCATATGCAGAATTCTTTCTTCCCTCACTTCCATCTTTTGGTTTCTTTCAAGTTTCCGTTCAAATATGCCTTTCCATGTGAGGCTTTGCCTAGTTCCCAAAGTTGCTAATGCCTTCTCCCTCCAAGATTACTTTCTAACTAATCTGTAGATATTTTGTATACATCTATTTACTTTTATGTTTTTCTCCCCATTAGCATGTGAGCTCCTTGAGGTGAGGGTCTATTTTAACTTTTACATGCATCATCATAATTTAGCACAATGCCTGGAATGAAGTATTTAACATGTGCTTTTTGATTTATCAATTTAGCTAAAAAAACATGGCCAACAAGAGAAAACTGTACTCTCCCCCACAATGTAACACACTTCCCCCCTCCTGTGATGTAGATTGGGTCCCCAGAGGAGGTTGTGATTTTAATAACACCAGTATGCATATTATCTGCAATTGAATGTAACTCAGTAAACATGGATGAAAGGCCTACTATGGTCAAGGCACAGGGGATACAATGATGGAGAAGATACAGGTCAACTTATCAAGAAGTTTATAATCTAAAGGCATTGGTGAAAAACCAGTGCAAAAGAGAAAAGGGTAAATGAAAAGATTTCCAGGTGCAGTGCTAGGAGGGAGGCATCAGGTTTTTTTTTTGGGGGGGGGTTGTTTTGTGGGGAGAATTAGAGAAGGCTTCAAAGAGAAGTTGATATCTGAAGGGAAAGCTGTTTCAGCAAAAAAGAGGGTAGAGAGGAATCAATTCCAGGGAAGGAAGATCCAATTACCAAAGGCACATAGATGGAAGAAGGAAAATCAAGAAGTATATTTCAGCTTGGCCTGAATGTAGCCAATAGCAAGAACATAAGAAGGTTGAAAGAAAGATGAAAGCCAAATTGTAAAGGTCCCTGAATTTCAGGTAGGAGGCTTCATATTTTACTTAGTAATCTTGGTTCAGTCACATTACTAGATGTAAGACATTGGGCAAATAACTTCACCTTTCTCAGATTTAGTTTTCTCATCACTAAAAGGAAGAATTAAAACTAGGTTGGTTCCTATCCAGCCCTAAATCTATAATTTTATCACATAGTAAATCCTAATCCAGGCCTCATCATATCCCCAGGGCTCCAGTTCCAACTTTCCAATTGCCTGTTGAACATTTCCATCTGGATGCTTTGTCAGCATCTCAACCTCAGCATATCCCAAACTGAACTCATCATTTTCCGCCTAAAACGTTTCTCTTTTCTCAAAGTCTTTCTATGTCTGATTCTGGCATTCAGAGTTCTTAAAAACAACAACTCAGTCACATTTCCCTCTTCTCTCATGGTCATCTTCCCCTTAACTTAGGTGCAAATTATCTGCCAAATACTATTGATTTTATCTACAATTTACATCAAATATTCTCCTTCTCCTCTACTCTCACTGTACCTTTCCCAGTGCAGAGCCTCATCTCATTAGATCTTAGCCAGACTATTAGAATAGGCTTTTAACAAGTCTCTTGCTTTAGTCTTTCATATCTTGACATTTTCTTTTTTCATAGAGCAGTTAAATTCATGTCAAGTGTGATCATTTCATTACCTCATTCAAAAATATTTGTTGGCTCCCTATTGCCTATAGGTTATAATGTAAACTTAATAGCCTGGTATTTATGGTCATTGCCCACCTAGCTTCAACATATCTTTTCAAGTCATTTCACATTTGCACTATTTACCTACTTTCCAGTCCCCAGGACATTATCTAATTTATGTTTTGAAATGTACCAACAGCTCTTATCCAATATCATCCTATATCCTCATCTCACAGTTTTGTTGTGAAAAGAATGTTTTTTAAACCATGAAATGATATTAATTGTTTCTGTTAGGCCTGGAGAATAGTTATATTGAACTGGATTTTACTCAGTATTATTATTACCATGAAATTTGTGCTATAAAAATCAGCTTAAACTCTTGGTAGGAAAGACTTGGTCATATTTATTGTGAATGAATGGGAATTCTTTAATTCAGACATTTATTGTTTTTTTTTCTTTTGATTTGATATATTCATCAAAATTAGAGGGGGCCCAAATAGCAAACACAGAACATGTCGACCTTTCATATTGATATAGGAGAAGGAAGAGGAGGGTCTATAAATCCTCAGCAATGAACTGCAACAGATAATTGCATGGCACATAAACACTGATACCAAGTTGTTGGTCTCATTAGTACCCAGACATACTAAGTGCCAAATTCCCTCATGTAGGCTGCTGAGTGTTTTTCTATTACTTTCAAATGAAGTCATTCATCTGTGTAAAATGAGAGAATCGAATATTCATGAGATAAGAGATAGTTTGTGTTATCCCTGGAGAATTTCTTTAGGCTGTTTATTACCTGCTGAGTTCCAACTGTATGAAAATGGATTAAATATAATTTACCAATTAAGCTGATGCCAGCATACATTCATCAATTCTGAACAATTGTTGATTTTTCACAACAATAGGTATGGATAAGGTATAAAGTTATGGACACATAGCTGAGTCAAAGATGTTTGTGCCCCTAATAAATTTCAATTAAAAAAAAGATTAAATTAAATGTGAATTTCATAGAATAACTGAATCTCAGAGTTGAATGGGTCCTTGATGACCATCTAGTCCAACCTATAGATAAGCAAGAATTTCCTCTAGTCTGTACCTATGTCAGAATGTCAGTAAGTGTCACCATATAAAATGTGGTACCTAGAATTGAACACAATATTCTAGAAGGAATCTACACAGAGAGCATTGTACAAGGCAACTTTTAGCTCCCTGTTCTGCATAACATGGCTTTATTTATGCAGCCAAGTAGCACATTAGCCTTTTTGGCTGCCCATTCAAACTACTGACTCATAACAAGTCTATAGTTTACTGCAACCCCTTAGGGAGTTTTCCAAAGAAAGCAGTCTAATTATATCTTTCCTATTCTAGTCTACCCTATCTTATCCCATCCTAACCCAATCTTTACTTGCACAGCTAATTTTTGGAACTCCTGTATAAAGATGAACTTTTGTATCTTTTTTACTTAGTTAAATTAGATTGAAAAGATATGGTTAACCAAAGACCCCAGCTTCTGGGATAAGAATTCACCGTCTGACAAAAACTGCTGGGAAAACTGGAAAATAGTATGGCAGAAACTGGGCATAGACCAATATCTGATATCATATACCAGTATAAAGTCCAAATGGGTTACACATTCTAGGTTTAAAGGCTGATACTATAGACAAATGAGGGGAGCAAGGAATAGTTTATCTGTCAGATTTATGGAGAAAAGAGGAATTTAAGACCAAATGAGAGACAGAGAATACTATGAAAAGCAAAATGGATAATTTTGATTGTAATAAATTGAAAAGTTTTTGCACAAACAAAGCCAATACAACCAAGATTAGGAGGGAAACAGAAAACTGGGAAAGAATTTTTACAACCAGTGTCTCTGACAAAGGCCTCATTTCTAAAATATATAGAGCACTGAGTTAAACTTACAAGAATATGTCATTCCCTAACTGATAAATGGTCAAAGGATATGAATAGGCAGTTCTCAGAGGAAGAAATTAAACTACATATAGTTATATGAAAAAATGCTCTAAATCATTATTGATTAGAGAGATGCAAATCAAAACAACTCTGAGGTACCATATTATACCTATCAGATTGGCTAACAAGTCAAAATAGGAAAATGTTAAATTTTGAAGAGGATGGGGGAATGTTAGAACCCAAATTCATTGCTGGTGGAGTTGTTGGGCTGATCTAACCATTCTGGAGAGTAATTTGGGGCTATGCCCAAAGGGCTATAAAAATGTGCATACCCTTTGATCCAGCAATACCACTTCTGGGGCTGTATTTCAAAAGAGATCATAAAAATGAGAAAAGTACCCACAGGTACAAAAATATTTATAGTAGCTCTTTTCATGGTGGCCAAGAACTGGAAATTGAGAAGATGTCCATCATCAATTGGGGAATGGCTAAAAGTTGTGGCATATGAATATAATAGAATACCATTGTGCCATAAGAAATGATGAATAGAAGGACTTCAGAGAAACCTGGGAAGTCTTATAAGAGGTGATGCTGAGTGAGGGGAGCAGAACCAGGAGAACATCGTACACAGTAACAGACACAGTGTTTGAGGACTGATTTTTATAGACTTAGTCCTTCTCAGCAACAATTCCAAAGGACATATGATGGAAATGACAGCCACATCCAGAGAAAGAACTATGAAATTGGAATACAAAATGAAGCAGACTATTTTCTTTTTTGTTATTTTTTTTCTTTCTTATGGTTTTTCCCTTTCATTATAATTCTTCTATGTAACATGACCAATGTGAAAATGTGTTTAATAGGAATACATGTATAGAGCCCATATCAAACTGCAAGCTGTCTTGGGGGTAAAGGGGGGAGAAAGGGGGAGAAAATTTAAAACTTATGGAAGTGAATGTTGAGAATTAAAATTAAATAATTTAGTTTTTTAAAAAGAAAAGATATAGTTAAGAGTAGCTTGACTGTTATAATCAGCTATTTTCACATTGCATGTGTATTTGTGTGTATGCATAAATAATTGTAATTAAGATGATAGTTCAAATGGACAACTTGATCACTAAAATCAGCATAGTATTTGGGACCCCAAAATAAGATACCGAAGTTTGGATTAATAATTGTTTAGCATGTCTAAAAGCAAGTCACCAAAATGTAATGTTTCATTCATTCATTCATTCACACATATTTATCAAGCACTTATAATATGTAACATAAGATGTGATGTACTAGAAGGCATTAAAATAATGTAAAGCTATTCTCAAGGATTTAATAATATATGAGGAGTAAATATGCATGTATATAATGTGTCCAAAAGTCTTAGTGCAGTTTTCAGTTTTAATAGCTTAAAATTACACTGATTTTTGTGACACCCTATATAACATAATACAACCATATAATATTAATTTATACATTGATATACCATTATTAATATAGTATTAATATGCATACAAATATAATATTTTACCTATATAGAATGTGATAAATATAAAAATTGATTGATAAAAAGTGCTGTGTTATTATAAGAGGGAGAGATCATTCTTTACCAGTTGGCCAGATAGGGAAATGACTTGTGGAGAAGAAGCAATTTAGATAGGTCTTGAAGCTTAGTTAAAAGATGTCAAGGGGCAGGGATGTTGAAAGAAGAGAAAAAAGAAAAACATTCTAGATTGAGGGAATGGAAGAAACATTAAGTATAGCAAGGGAAAACATACCATAAATCACCCTAACATAGTTCTCCAGAATTGGCAAAAAGCTTTCCTTATAACTACCCTATAGCTTTTTTGCAAGGATTAGCTATGTTCTATATATGAAGACAGTGAGAACTGGAGAGATTAACTGACTTGTTGATGATCACACAAGCTAGTAAATGTCTGAGGCAGAATTTGAAACCAGGTCTCTTGACATGTCCACTAACCTAGTCCCAATAGCACATTGGCTCTCACGTTTGATAATTATCATTTGGATGAAGTGCATATTGTTTCTTATGAGATAAGGATGGAAAGGAAGAATGGAATCCGCTGATGGATGACTTTAAATGCCACACTAAAGAACCTGGATTTTTTTTTTTTTTGCTGTTGTTGTTAGTCAATGGGAACAACAGGTGATTACAAACAAAATCTTTCAGGTGAGTGGTGTGATTAGAGTAGACTTGCTTAAAAACCTGTTTCAGGAGAGAAACTGTTATATTTTTTAATGTCAAATATTAATCAAGTTCACAAAGCAATTGGAGTTCTTAGATCATTGATTACAGGTAAAGAGGAACATTCTCTTGGTGAATCATATGAAATCAGATTAGGAAGAAACAATAGCAAAACAATATTTGTGTTATGTGTTGCCATGTCATCTTAAATGCTATTATTAAGAATTCACATTTCTATTGTGCTATATGGTTTCCAAGCTGTTTTCCTCAGAAGATTCCATTGAGTGAAGTATTTTTACTATGATTTTATAGTTGGGAAATTGAGGTGCAGAGAGTTGAAATGAATTACAGTGGAAGAGTCTGGGTGTTCTGATGCAACCACTGGCGTGGTTTTTACTAAACCATGCTACCTCCAAAATTCAATCTTCCACTCTTCTCTGGTTCTATTCAAGTGCAAATGTTACATGGATGAACCATGGTGAACCAATTGTAGGCCTATTGTAGACTTGCTGTAGATTGTAGCTTTGATCTATGTTCAGTTAAAGTAGAAATCAATTTCTTTTTGGCTATATCTCAATAATTGTCATTTCTCTGGATACTCAGGTGGACCACTGGAAAGACCAATAATATACTTGCATAGATCAAATGCAATTAAATGGGAACAAAAAAAATCCAGAGAAAAGGTACAAATATATTCACCAGAAAGAGACACATTTCAATGCAAATCTTCAAGAAGAATGGAGGAAAAATAAAGATTACAAAGAACTGTCTTCTGTGGCAGAAGCTATTAATCATGTCACAATGAAGAAGTAATGACTGTCTTACAGTTGTGCAATTCTTCAAGGTGAACTTCAAAAAGAAGGAAGCCAATTGAAGGAAAACTGAGAAAAAAATACATGAATCGCTGTGGAGATTTAATTGGCAGAATTTTATAAATGACTGTCTTAATAAGTAAAGGCAAAATTTATTCCTGCTTTTTAAAAGCCAGGCTTTAATGTTTTTCCATGTGAAGTGTTTTTAGAATAGATTTCTATTATCTTTTATTTTATCATTGTCTAGATTTCCCCCTCTATCCACTTTCTCCTTTCCCAAAAAGCTAATCCTTAAATCAAATATTTTTAAAAGCTAGAAAAAAAGAGAGAAAAAAAATCAGTAAAACTGACCAAAAGATTAAAAAAAGGAACCTGACATCTTGACAATATTCCAAACACATCAATCCTAATCTTTGCAAAGTATAGGAGGTGATGTCTTGTCATATTTATTCTTTGTGTTCTTTATAATTTTATCCAGTTGTGTCATCATAGTTATTTCCATTTATATTGTAATTACTTTGGATTTTTTTTTTCTAACTCTACTTACCTTTGTACCAGTCCTATGTCTTTTCAGGTTTCTCTTCATTTATTACACTTGCTGCTTCTTACAATACAGTAATATTCCATTACATTCACATACCATAACTTGTTTATGGGACATTGGGCCCTCCCAATTAATGATATCTTCTTAGTTTCTAGTTACTTAGTATCACAAAAGTACTGTTACAAATATTTTGCTGGAGATGGAGCCATTCTATTTAACATTGAGATTCACAGGTATATCCCTCATGGTGGAATCTCTAGATCAACAGTCAAATATATTTTAGCCACTTTACTGGAATGATTCCAAATTGCTTTCCAAAATGATTGTACTTATTCAAAATGCCATTAACAATGTCTTTCCACACCCTCCTCCACACCCCCATCATGGATTATTCCAATCTTTTGTTATCTTTGCCCATTTGATGGTATTCAGATATAGCTTCAGTCTTGATTTAATGTGCATTTTATTATTATTAGTGATTTGAAGCATTGTTTCACATGGAAGATAAAGTATTTTTTGAAAGTTACCACGTGACCTTGATCACAACATTTAATTTCTTAGAACTATTCTTAGCTTACAGGTAATTTAGAATTACTTAGGTATGTAAAATATTTTACATATTAATGTATAACAATAAAAGCACCTTCCATACCCAAAGAGGGGTGGGGAATCTCAGGCTTCAAGGCCACACTTGGCCCTCTAGGTCCTCAAATGTGACTGACTGAATCCAAACTTCACAAAACAAATCCCCTTAATAAAAAGATTTGTTCTGTAAAACTTGGATACAGTAAAAAAAAAAGGCTATACCTGAGGATCTAGAAGGCCACATGTGGCTTAGAGGCCTCAGATTTTTCTACCCCTGCCTAGAATTAGGAGGAAACCTCCTTATGGATTTGAAGTTTAAGCAGAAACCCAAATAAGGAGATAAAAGTATTAATGTCAAGCAGGAGTGAAAGAGTAAAACTCTAGGAATAAAGGAAGAACCTGGACAGAGAGTTAGGGATACATTTCACCCTAGGTACTAAAGCAGCTAGGTGTTACTAGACATCATGTGATCCTTAGACATCATGTGATCCTTAACTAGTCAATTGACCTCTCTTGCCCTTAGTTTCTTCATCTGAAAAAATGCAGATAATAATAGCATCTGAATGACAGTTTTTGTGTGTGTGTGTGTGTGTGAGAATCAAATGATGTACCACGTATAAAGTATTTTGCAAATCTTTTTTAATTAGTTAATTAATTTATTTTTAGTTTTCAACATTCACTTCCATAAGGTTTAAATCTTCTCCCCCTCCCTTTTCTTCTCCTCCCCAAGATGGCTATTTTGCAAATCTTAAAGTGCTACATGCATGCCTTTGTTGTTGTTGTTACAGCAACAGTATACAAAGAAAAAAAAAACAACCTTTGAGGTTATCTAATCTAACTCCCTATCAATAGCATGAACCTCTCTGACACACACATACTTATCTTCTCCAGTGACTGGGAAGGAGGTGATTCTAGAAACAGCTCTTTCTATTATTTTGGACAGCTCTCATTGTTAAGGATATTTTTCTCCTATTACACAAATCTTCTCTGAAATTCTTTCACATTGTTCTAGTTTATATAGTCTGGGGTCAAACAAAAATTATTTAATCGTCATTCCACATAACTGAAATTCAGACTAGATTAGTTAAGTATTTCAACTTCTCAATATATTCTAAAGAAGCTTCATGTAAATTAATGGGAAGTTCACAATTTTATAAAATGTTTCTATGACTAACTTTTTTTCAGACTGAAGACTACTTATTCAGATGACTTAATTGTTTCTATATATGAGGTATGAATGGATTTTAGTTGAAAAGAACTTTGAAAGAAAGATGGGGTCCTTTTTATGATGGAAGGACTATTCAGGAAGAATGTGAAAGCCAAAAGAGGGGTAACTTGACAGACTGAATGAAGTAATTTAGGACACTGAGAAGGAAAGAAAGAAGGAAGCTTAGGAGAAGGAGCAGGGCAAAGATTGATCACCGCATTCAGAGGAAGAGGAAGTTGGGATATAAAGTGAGAGAAAAGAGGCAGTGAAAGCCAGGAAAGGTTGATCAAGAAGGCAACAGGGAAATAGTGGTAATAATGTGAAGTAGGCAGTACACTGGCTTGAGAGAAGCTAAGGGTGATTACTTTGACTATATAATTGAGGCATTGTGAAACTTAACTAATCAGTGCTGATAAATCCTAGTGACAATCTCAGCAAAAACAAAACAAAAAGACAACCCCTCAAAAAACATGCTAAAGAAATGTAGAATGCAGCAAAGAGTTCCTAAAAGAAATATTGACTGTTCTTTTTTTTCTTCCTTCCTTCCTTCTTTTCAGAAAATTATATCTGTCTTTGGACCTGTGGATTTGGTGCATGTATTTTAGTATCTTCCATTGTTATACCAAAGTCATTTCCTGATTGCCATACTACTTTCCCCCAGTAAAGCTTTTTTGGTAACAATCAAATGAGTTAAAATTCCTAATTCTATCTTTTAAAAAATGTTTACCCACAACTCTAGCATTTAGCAAAGAATATGGCACATAGTAGGTGCTTAATAAATATTGACTGATTAATTGAGCTCTTAATTCTGCTGTTTAGAACCAAATGGAACAATTCTAATTCCAACTCCACTTAATAGCCTTTCTCTTCAAATACTTGCAGAGAACTATCATATTTCCCCTAATTTTCTCTTCTTGATGCTAAACATTCCTAGTGTGCTGAACCAGCCTTCATGTGGCAGGACCATGAGGTTCTTAAACATTCTGTTTTTTCCCCTCTCACCCTCTGGCTTATCCATGTTTTTTCTAAAATGAGATGCCTGGAATTGAATGCAATAACCACAATGTGGTCTGACTGGGAAAAATACAATGAGAAAAACACCTCATTATTCCTGGAAGAAATGATTATCTTAATGTACCCTCAGCTCACATTAATTCTTGGCTACCAAAAGAAAAAAAATCTTGAAGGAATGAATCAACTGACAAATTTGCCATATATACAAGGCTCCTACCTCTGCACATATATATTAGAGGTATGAAACAGATGATAATCCTGGCTGAAAGGACAAATAGAGAAGTAATAATGATCTGACACCCTAGAGTTGTCTGCATCAGTGAAAATAACAGGCATGAGCAATATACATGACAAATGTATCCTTTGTGCAACAACTGAAGATGCTAACAGTAACAAGAGTTTTTATTCATAGATCATAAATCTAAGGTTAGAATGGGCCATTTGGTCCAACCCTCTTATTTTACAGATGTTGCCCCAAAAGGTTAAATGTCTTGCCTAAGGTCACAAAGTAAGTGACAAAATTTGAACCCAGGTCCTCTGATTTAAAATCAAATACTCTCTCAATAAAACCTCAGAAATGAAGGGACTATTCCTGTGAAGAAAAGATACAGGGAGGAGGAGAAACCCTCACATAACACATATATCTGTATATCTATAGAGTATTTCTACTGAAAATTTTTACTGTATTCTATTATTACTGACTCATTGAACCTCTTAACACCTCAGTTACCTAGGTAATATATTGTCTCCCCTTTCAGATCTTTCTCTTAGTTCCTAGTTAAAAGGATTTCAGAGATCATCTAACTCAATCCCTACTACAGCCATCACCCTTTCAATAACATCTCTTACAAATGGTCACTCTTACAAATGGTCAGGTCATATCTCTTTGAAATATCCAGTAGGTCTCTAATGCCTTCCAATTAAAGTTTAAACACTTTGTGAGACATTCAAGGCCCTTCATTATTTGATATTACACTAACTTTCCGAATCCCTCATATTCTGTATTCCCTACTCTCTATACTTCCAGGAAAACTTTCATTAGAGATCCAAACTTCCAACCAAACTCATTCTATTGCTCCCTCTAGTTCAATTTTTTTTAAAAATAGTAGCTCCAGGGCTAAAATGATAGGACCCATAAACCTTTCACTCATATAGAAACCTAATAAGTCATATACACTATTTAGAGAGTTATAAAATATTTAGGCTAGATAGGTAACTAATAAAAGTTTTTAAGCAAAAGGCAGACCACCCTAACCCAAACCTTAAATGCCTCATATCTATGGATAAAGGAGAAGCAATGGGTATGATGGAGGGTGCTGGATTAGAAGTCAGGGGATTTAGGTTCAACTCCTGGTTATGCAATTTATTAGGTGTATGACTTTGGGAAGTCATTTTATACTTCTGATTCTCAGGAACCTCACCCATCACCACCCCTTTTAAAAAATAAAGGGGTTGTATTAGAAGACTTCAAAGGTTTCAACCTCTAAATTCTCTCATTCTATGAACTGAATGGAACATATTTCTGGATCACATAATTACATGGCACTAGAAAGCTCAGTAAAGAACTATATAATTTAGGACACGGACATGTGAAACATTAAAGAGACAAGAATGATCAATATATATTCCTGAATGCTCAGGGAATAGCACTAATATTCATAATACATGCAGAACAATTATAGTTATGATGTTTTGCTAATAGAATGGGAATAAAAATCCAGTAAACACAAAAATCACATCCACCAAATGAGTCAAGTGTTTTGAGAATACGGGTATGTTTGCATTAGTCAATACTTATTATTATCATAAACAACTTTGCTTGCTGATCTGATTAAGTACCATAAGGAAAATGCCCCAAATCTTTACAAGAAGCAAAATTTAAAAGTAAGAAATATTCTGTGAGAAATAATGTTTTCAATACAATGATAAATGACAAAATTTATTCAAGTATTCATTACATGTAGATTACTTCTGACAAGAACAATACATATGCAAATATCACTCCCAGCCATCTCCCTGTTATGCTACCTTTACTTCTACCATCATCCTCATCTTGCTTCTACCATCATCCTCATCTCTACCTCCTGCCTCTCTATGCCTTTCACTCTGCTCCTGGCTCTGAAAGGTGAACTTTCCTCATATCTTACCTGGAACCCTTCCTCTATACCACCACTAGAACGTAAGCTCCTTGAAGTTAGGGACTGTCTTGCTTGTATTTATATGTCTAGCACTTAGCACTGTGTCATACACACAAATAAGCATTTAACAAATGTGTTCTTGCTCTCTCTCTCTCTCTCTCTCTCTCTCTCTCTCTCTCTCTCTCTCTCTCTCTCTCTCTCCCCTCTCCTCCACCCCCCCATCTGTCATTCTGCCCAAATGTGAAAAAATATTACATGCAATGAATCAGTCTACCAACAAATATTTATTTAACACCTGCTCTGTGCCAGGCACTGTCCTAGGTACTGAACAGACAATTGCAGTAGCTCAAACAACCCCTACTGGAAAAGATCTTTTACAAATCAGCACCTGCTCACCATAAAATATGTGTAGTACTCTCTGGGAAATTGTGAGCATTCTTTTTCCTTAGATGTACCTAGAGATCATCCCTTTTCATCATCAACTTGAAAGAAATAATTCAAAATTGAAGTATGCAACACAATGCTTTTCTTGTTCTAAAGTCTACAAACACATGTACTCAGTTTTATTATTTTGGAATTTGGTTGATATCCATAAAGTGAAAGATGGTTTAGGCACTAATTTTCACAAAAGATATTGATGTGCTTAAAGGTTTTCAGAAAAAAGGTAACCAGTATGGTTCATTTCATGCCATGAGAAGACTGAGTAAAGGAACTCTTAATATTTATCTTGGTCAATAGAAGACTCATGGGGTAGGGAGTGGGGGCAGAATACATCATAACCATCTCCAAGAAATTTTCATAAAGTTTTTTCCAATGATTTTTAAAAAGTTTTTTATACAGGAGATTGGATTTGTTCTGCTTGAACACAGGATTAGAAGCAATGGGTAGAAGTGACAGAGGGACAGATACTGGTTTGGTGTCAGGTAAAAAAGCAAAAGCAAAAAACAACAACAACAATAACAAAACTCACTAACAATTAGAGCTATGCGGAGCTTCAAGAGCTAATTCCTTTTCACCAGAATTCTTCAAAGAGGCTAGATGGCTACTAGTTGGATATGATAAAGATTCTTCTTCAGGTATTGAGTTGGACTTCATGGCATCTGAGGGCCAATCCAGCTCTTAAAGATTCCATTCTTCTATGATCTCTAAGAATCTGACTTCAAATCTTATGATATCACATGACAATGCTTGCCTTTCTCTTCCTTTAAAAATAAATTTCAGTGATATTCTTTTATTCATTAACCCACCATCCATTAATCCATCCAAGCATGCATTTATCCATTGAACTAATATTTATTGATATGACCTGGATTTCCATTTTCTCTTGGTTCAAGTTGAGTATACCCGAGGGGATGAGGGAAGTTCACTTTTACTGGGAAGGAGAAGAGTAGAATGACCAGAGCACAGGTGGCATAGTTTTTTAATGACTGAAGAGTGGTGTACTTGTCTGGTTCTGGGAAAGATAAGGTGAATGCTCATTTATTAGAATTCAGGGTCACACAGGCAGAGTCTGAGTCATCATCTTTCTTTTCCTTGAGGGCCTCTAGTGAGGGGGAGCCCATTAACTTCTGAGTCATTTCATTGCACCTTTGGGAAAACTCCAAATTTAGGTATTTTTCCCTTACATCAAACCTAAATTGGTTTCTTTGTAGATCACATACACTGGTTCTAGTTCTGCCCTCTGGGGGCAAGCAGGTCAAATCTAATTCCTTTTCATCATAATGACTCTTCTAATATGTGAAGACAGTTATCCTGCCCCCATCTAAATCTTCTTTTTTCCAAGTAAAATTTTCCATTCTCCTTCAACTCAGCCTCATATGGCATAATCTCAAAACTCGTCATCATTCTGATCACCCTCCAAAGGATGCTGTCCAGTTCACTGCCTTTTCTACAATGGGTTGGCCAGAACTGAACCCAATGCTCCAGATGTTCTCTGACCAAAGCAGAGTCTGAAAGGCTCATTATTCTTGGAAGCTTTGCCTTATGTAGTCCAAGATGACACTAGCTTGCTTACCCATGTCTCTGTTACCTTACACATGCCTGCCATCATTCAAAGTTCAGATTAACTGTTGTCTAGGTCTACCTCATCTGTCTTGATCTTTCGAATTTGAACTTATCTCAGTTATGTTTCATCTTACTGGATTTGGCTTACTGTTCCTATTACTGTAGCCAGTCACAATTTTTTTTTAATTCTCTTACTCAGCACATCTTTCTTCCCCTCCCCTTCTCAACTTAAAGCACTTTATTGCATATTTGTCAATGGATGGTTTGCTTAGAGCATTTTTAAAATCTTTAGAATATTTTAATGTAAATAGTATTTTATTTTCCCTATTTATATGTAAAGGCAATTTCCAACATTTCTTTCTTATAAAATTTTGAGTGCCATTTTTTCTCCCCCATCCCCAAGATGGCAAGCAATCTGATCTAGGTGATACATGTGTAATCACGTAAAGCATATTTCCACATTAGTCATCAGCATATCTTTCAATCTGCATTTACAGCTTAGAATTCTGTTCCTTGTGGTCTATATCCATAAAGCTGTCCCATCAGTTCCTTGTTCATTTTTATTTGGCCTCAATCACTGCATTTATCTGACAAACACTACACAATAAATGATAATAGGAGATGCATTCATTTTTTGACAGGTACTTAGTAAGCACCCTTTGTGTACTGGGATATATAACAAAAGTTGTTGGGCTGGCTTCTGTCCCAATGGAGCCTGCAAACTAAGGGGAAAGGAAAGGATATATACAGAGTGAGAGAGGAAAGTGATTAAGTCAGATCTGTGTTATGGGAATAGTAATTCATCAGCTATATGGAGGATGAAGTAGAAAGCAAAGAAAAAATTTCTAACATTTCCTATTCCTTCAGATGCAATTAATATGTAATTGACTTTAAACACAATTCCAGACCTATAACAGTCAGTCTTCATAAATTGCCGCCAAAGGGGATGCTAAACACATACATTTTACTAAGTACAAATGATGTCCAGCATTATAATATTCTAGCATTAACTTTATAACTTCTTAAAATTCTAAGTCCCTTCTGTTTGTATCTTTGACTAAGCATATATAGAATGGGAAATCATGGTAGTAACACCATCTTGTTTTTTATAGGTTGGGCTGATTCTCTTTAAGGAGTCAGAAAGGCCATTCTCAGCAGGAATAGTTGTTTGGCTTCCTTACCACCTGAGGTATAATGACCTAGTCTAAGGGGAGCTGAATGGAAGATTTCAGTGGTTATCCTTCTGCTTGGCTGACAGCAATGCTTTTTTGACTTAGGGTGACCAGGTGTCATAGTGAATGGAGAAGCCTAGGAGTCTAGTTCATTTATCTGAATTGTTGTCTTTTTAAACCTTAGTAATTGTATTCTTTTCATCTTTATCATTATTGTTATCTTAATCATATTTTATGGTACTCAAACTTCTCATTACACACTAACCCCTAGTCTGAATCAATGCACTGATATCCCTGGACCAGAGAATAGTGGTTCTCAGTTTGACATATATTTAAGTCCAATTCCTTCTTATCCTTCTTGTCTCAGGAAGACAACAAAACTTTCTATTTTGTACAACACAGTAACAGACTATCAGATAAGACTTGGTCCCTAATTTCATGGAATATACATGAAAGTCACCATCATTTCCCTCAAAAGACACTAGTCATCATGAAGGTGGTGCCATTATCCAAAGTGAAGTTTTATAGAAATGTCCATTAAAACAGCCTAGTCCCCTTACTCCTCAGTATAATTATTTACAGCATTTGCACCACAGAGCTTCCTGTGAATCCATAGTTATAAGTTTAAAACTAATTAAATAACTATATAACAGCTTTGTTAATTCCCATTAATGAGAGAGAAGCTGATTGCAGATCACTGATTTGGTGAATTTGCAAGCGAGCAAAAAAAAAGGAGATTAAAGAAAAAAACCCAAGGCTAATGTATGGTATAATGTAAAAACAATTGAGTTTCATACTTGGGTATATTTTGTAAAACTAATCAAATCTTTTTAATGGAAAACCTCAGGATAGAACTCTTCTTTTAAATTTTTCCTTGAAAGTGGTATGAGAGTTCCTCATTTTTATTTTGCAATGACCACACCAGGCTTCTGGGCAGATGAATAAATATTTTACTTGTTATTGTTTTGAAATCAAAACAATAGCAACATTTAAAGATTAGAATTAATAAGGAACTAGAATTGAAAGAAATTCAAGCTGCATAGAGAATTGTCCTTCTTTGGAAATTTTTGCCAATGATCCCATACCTGAGAGTGATAATGAAAAATTCTAGCATGTGGAACAAATTCAGTTGAGTAGAGAGTAGGAAGGGGAACTATGAAGTATGACCACTCCTGTGTGTGGGTTGATGCATAGTAGAAACATGAATTATAGCAGATGGGGAGGTTGAGGAACTAATCAGTATGTGACAGGTTCAGACTCTGGGGAGGAAATTGTGAGTGGTATACTGGACTCAGAGGGGATCAGGGAACATATTGTGGAGGTCTGCAGATGTGAGCAATAAAGTTCTTGACAAGATGGAATTGATTTTGGAAGAAGGGATATGATGGCTGAGTGATGGTGACAGAGAAAGGATCTGAAAGTGTCAGCAGGATCCAAAGAGTAGGCCAACTCTTCCTGACCCTGGGTACCAACAGGCATGAGAGAAGAATCACTGGGACTTGGAAAGGTGGCCAAGAGATGTTGCTACCTGCAAAAGACAATTAGATTTCAGTGAAAAAAAGAATATGGAAAGGCGGGGGTGATAGAGAGGATAAAAGGAAGCTTGTTAATAATGGAGGTTTCCAGAGGGGGTAGTAGAAAAGGAACACACAGAAGGAAGGACCATAGGATGACTAGGGCTGAATTTTACTAAAAGAGGGAGGCAATGGATATCAGGAACTCCTTTTACCAAAGGGTCCATGTTAGCTTGGTTGTTCCTTATGGCACAGGTACCAACTCACATGGTATGCTAGGGACAGTTCACCTCAACAGGAAGAAGGTCTCCAGGAGAGTCCCATGATGGCTATGAGCTCATGGCCTGTGGAAAGACTAGGGGAGATGAAAGGCAGCTGGCCAGTCAGGTGGCCAATTTCCTATAGGGAGGGAGCATAACCCTCCTCCCAAGACAGACATCAGTGCCTATGGCAATATCCCATCTACCCATTGCTAGTTCTGGTTCTAGCTATAACTAATTCTCTCCATAAAAGGGTAAAAAAAAAATCATCACACTAAGAGACACCACAACATGAAGACTGCTTTGTGCTAAATAGATAATTGACTATGTAAGAAAAGAAACAATAATTAAAATCAAAAGAGGCTCCCTTTTAAAGTAAAAATATAAGCAATAGTATCTTCTATGCATCCCTGTTAACATTTACATTTTTAGTTTAGAAAATGACTTGGAAGGGGCGGCTAGATGGCCGTGAATAGAGCAGGGCCCTGGAGTCAGGAGGGCCTGACTTCAAATCTGGCCTCAGACACTTAACACTTAGTAGCCGTGTGACCTTGGGTCACTTAACCTCAATTGCCCTGGCCTCTCCCCTCCCTTCCCAAAAGTGAAAATGACTTGGATATCAAAGTGAAATCATAAGACTTATAGACCGGACCATGTTCTATTAATTAGTGAAATGCAAAAGTAACCACTATAATACATTTAAAAATTATAACTTCTCACAATTTTATAATCTTTTGTATGTGCAAATGCTTTAAACTTGTTTTATCATTCGACACATGAGACAGTCTTATATCTTAGGAAGTACATTAGCATTCCCATTTTATAGATGAGCAATCTGAGGTTCCATTTTGAGGAATGCAAACTGTGAATGACCTAAAAGATATGAATTAGCTTGTGTGCAAATATTCATAAAGAGAAGACCAGCCCTTCTTCTTATTCTCTGTGTGATTTTAGACTTCTTGGGGTCTTAGTTTTCATCTGGTCTTGTGATTTATAAAATAAGGGCCTGGGCTAGATGCTCTTTTAGGTTCTTTCATCTCCAATTCTTATGAACTTACAAATTTAAAGTAATACTTTTTTGGACTAAATCTGTGCTTTCATTGACTTAGGGAACTCCTGGTGAGAAAAGTCAGATAAATGTTTGCTTTCTAACTAGGGGCACTGAGAAGTTAAGAGAGTCTGGGGATCACAAAATCAGTAGATGTCAGAGGCAGGACTTGAAACTTGGTCTGCCTTGCTCCTAGATAAGCTCTTTCTCTATTATTCACTACCCCACCTAAAAGGGGCCTGTGTAGTTTGTCCTTTGTTCTTGAAGAGCACCATGACATCAGGAAGATGATGCCATGACTAACTATTGAATTGGATTTAAGTGAAGGAGGGCTGTGCAAAATCACAAACATCACTTTCTCCTCCAGAACCATCTGGGGCCAGTGGCCACATATAAGATCAGGACAACTGGAGATGGCCCAGGATGCAGTGGGAAACCTTGACCTTTTTAAGCTAAGGTCTTTCCTAGCTCTCACTTTGCCTGAGGCACTCCACGTAAAACGGTATGCCTCTCATAAAATAATTTGGTGGGGGATTGAGGGTATTTAGTCTTCAATATCTTCAGGATATTGATCATTCACCTATTAGTTGCCACTTAAGAAGTAAACGATCTTTTACTTCTGCAACTCACAGTGTTTTCTATAATACAAAGCACAAAATAGGACTATCAACTATTTTTGAATTCATTCATTTACTTATGTGCCATTGAAAACATTCCTTGAAATTTTAGCCTAACATACTTCTGTGCCAAGATAGGAGAAAAGGAAACTGACCATCATCAGAAAAAAAATCTGAAACATCAGAACCTATTAGTCAATCCCTGTGGCCATGAAGCCATGATTTGTCATTATTTATAACATGGGATACAACCCTCATTGTGCCAAAGAGGAAGATGTAACAGAACAGCATAAAAGTACAAAGAAAGGCAATTAAAATGATCAAAAGGATGGAATGATTATTTTTAGGACTAACTGCATAACCCTAATTATATTAGGACTCCATCTGATAAAAAGAAAAAAAAAATAGAGGGGTTTTGACTGAAGGTGTGAAGAGACAGTTTTCATTTAAAACACTGTTTTTTTTTTAAAGAAACAAGTTCTGATTCCTTTAAAAAATAAGATACCAGTTTATAAAATACTTATGCAAAACCAGTACCAGGGCACTATGCTAAAAGTGAGACCATAGCCCTTCCATTTTGTAAAGAGGAGATCATAGTAGGTAGAATAGAAGTAGCAGCTCAAATGGCTGTATAGAAAGCTACAGATGGACTATGATGTGAGAAATTAAGGACATTCTCTCCAAAGATCTTGTCTAGAGAAGTAAGTGCTTAAAGAGTTATAGGATTGAGAGAGGAAGATGATTACAATCTTTCCCTGAAGAGCTACCATGAATAGGCTAGAGAGAATGTGAGCATAGGCTGTGTAAAAGGTCTGGGGCAGTCCATGGGTAAGAGAAGGGTAAGTGGGACTTTTAACAGTTAAGTACTAGAGAAGAATTTGCATACAGTTTGTACTTAGAAGTTTTGTTTTCTGTTTTTCCTTAAAGAAGGGGGGAGGGACTAATCCCATACTATTAAATTGCTTTGAAGTAGAAAGAAGTTAAAGGTATGTGAGCTACTTATTAAAAAGTGTACATTAGTATAGAAAGCACAATTGGGTAATAAAGAAACAGCTTGACACAATGGAAAGAACATTAATTAGAGCATTCCTCCCCTGGTTCTGCTTCTGACTATATCTTACCTCCATGCTTTCCAATTCCTTCTCACCCTGGAGATACCTCAAACCCTATGGCCTTTTCTCCCATTGCTCAGTTTCTCTTCAAGCCTTCATTTTGGGAAGGGCTAAGGTTGATCATTCTTCATTCCTCTCCTGATTCTGAAGCTCTGGACTTCACAATGCCCCATTGTGGCTGCCTTTCCCTCCTCTACTTTTCATCTCCCCTTTATATGTCTTCTTTCCTCCTCACAATGTAATTTCTGAGTACAGGGACTGTCTTTTTGCTTATATTTTTATTCCCAGTACTTAGTCCGGTGCTTGGTACACAGGAAGTACTTAATAAATGCTTGTTGACTGACTTACTGATTTGTCATCTTTAAGACCCAAGTTAGAATTTCAGCTTTTCCCTTACTGCCTATATGTCCTTAATCTCTCTGGTCATTAGCTTCAACTATAAATACTGTTATTGAAATCGATAAATTCTAAAGTTGCTTTGAGTTCTTAGATTCTGTTATTCTAACTAGGTATGTCATACTCTTAATTGTCAGCATTATTTTCAGGTGGCATTTTCTCTGAGCCATAGTAACTAGAGGAAGTTAATTCATTGCAATCGATGTAACCTTGCACCATATCCTAATCATGTGATTGAAATAGTCAAGGAATCTACACAATCATGAAAAATGTGAACTGGATAAACACAGTAATAACCATAGTTTGCATTTATATATCATTTTAAGGCTTGTAAAATGCATCATTTGATCTTCACATTAACCCTGTGAGATATGAACTATTATTATCTTCTTTTTTTCTTTTTACAAATGAGGAAACTGACCCTCACAACAGTTAGATAACTTGCTCAGGGTCATAAAACTAGCAAGTACTTGAGGAGGTATTTGAATTCAGGTCTTTCTAACTCCAAGTCCAGGGCTCCCTACACTGCATAGCCTAGTTACATCTAAATACAGTCTCTCAACCAAAGCTATACTTGAATTTTAGGGGTGAATAAAACGGAGGGCATTATGACTCTAAAGAAATAAATCTGGAAGCCATAAAAGAATCATTATTTGCAACCACAGATAAAACATAACACTCTCAAAAGGTAGTAGAGACTGACAGTTTAATTACATTAAAGAAGCATTTAAATATATTTAATAGCTCCATTTTAGGTTGTTAAGGGAAATTAAAGATTCTAATAGTCTTAGGCCATAGCTATTCCTTTTTAACTTTTAAGTTACTGTCAGAAGCTCCTCATATGAAGGTAGGGGATGATCCAGGTTGAAATTCTTGGACACCTGCTAGTTGTGTGATATTGGGCAAGTCATTGAACATTTCTGGGTCCTTGTTTCTCCATCTGTGAAATGAAGGGGTTCAGTAGCAAGGATGCTGCATTTGGATTTGGGAATCTAAATCAGCTCTCAGCCCTGATTCAAATCTCAGTCCTGCCACTCATGTACCTTTCCTTGAGCAAATCATCTGAAGTCTCTGGGATTCAGTTTCATCATGTCAATGGGGGGTAGGGGGCTGGACTAGATGAACTAAAAAATCTCTTTCAGCTCTACATATGTGATCATATGGTGACAGACTCTAAGATTCCCTCCAGTTTGCCTTGCTAATAACCGGGTAGGGAAAGCAGGAATCATAATCACGTAGCCCAAATAGAAATAGATCCTGTAAGTTAATTGGGCAAATTGCCTTTCCTGTGATAGTGACACCATCAACCTGTTTAGCCACTCTGGTTAGGGATTATTACTGACCTTCTCCTTTTATTCATGTCTTCACTCTGGGATCTGCCCAGGCTATCTTTATCTTTATGTGGTCTGCTTCCCTGGGGGCAGAATCACTTGTCCTCAGACTGTCATAGTGCTTCGCTAAAGTGCAGGGCTCTGCTTTTCTTATCTTTCTATTCTGACAGCAACTGGGGATCTGTTGGGTGGCCCCCTTTCTCTAGGGCATGGAAAAGGAGAGGAACGTGATCAACTTGCCTAGGTGCAGAGGTGCACGTGGAGGACAATATTTAGCCCGTTGTATAGCACTACCTGTGGTGCTAATGTCACTTCAAAGACAGAAGTGGAATTACAAGGAAAGGAACATTGATTTGAGACAGATGGCCTGGGTTAAAACCCTACTGCCACCATTCACCACCTCTGTAAGCTTGGGCAAGTCTCTTAAGAGAAGGGAAGAAACCTTCATATAGTGCCTACTGTGTGCCAGGCACTATGCTAAGTTCTTTACAAAGATTAACTCATTTGATGCTCACAACCCTGAGAGGTGGGTGCTGCTGTTATCCCCTTTTACAAATGAGGAAACTGAGGCAAACAGAAGTTAAATGACCTGCCTTTGCTCCCAAAGCTAGTAATGTCTGAGGTTGCATCTGAATTCAGGTCTTCCTGACTCCAGGTCCAGCACCTCTCTCCATTGTCCTGCTTCCCTGGGCCTCGACTTCTTCATCTGTAAAATGAGAACTTAAACAAGATGACTTCTAAGGTCCCTTCCAGCTTTACAGATATGATTCTATGACATATCAAATGAAAGAAGGTTTTTGGGATTTCATGACTTCTAAAGGTCCCTATTAATTCTACGTCTAGTATGCCGCGACCATATAATAACAGAATTCCCATCACAGACATGGACAGGACCTCAGTGACCATGTAGTCTAAACCACACAAAAAGGGAAACTCCACAATAACATACCTGACAAATGGTCATCCAGTCTTACCTTGATGAAGATGCTTCCCTTCTCTCCCTCACTAGTATGTAAGGTCCTTTTTTTCCCATTCCTTTTTTTTATATCTCTACAACCTAGAATAGTGCCTTATGCATAGTAGTTTAATATATTATACTTTTCCTGCAAACATTGCTGAATGGCTAACCTACTCCTGTGTTCTCAAGTTCTACTAAACTCTCACCTCCTGAAGAACAAATTTCTCTCGTCAACCTCAACTGTCTACTCCTTCATTCCCATTCTCCCTAGCCCTGCCCCCTCAGTGTCCTAATCCAGGTCTGCACACACTTTTCACTGTGCCCTCTGGAATGCCTCCTTTATAATTAACAAGCTTACTTTCATTTTAAATCTCTTCCTCTCTCACACCTTTGAAACATCTTGTGGCATTCACTGACATCTGGTTTGCTTCTGATAAAATTGCTTCCTTTGACATCCTTTCCACCCATTCTTCTTTAACTTAGTGACCCTGGGGGAGGAAGGGATAGAATTGTCCTTGTTTCCATTGTCACTTCTGTACTTTTCCATGATCGTTATTATTAAACAATCTTCTCTGACGTTCATTCTGTCCAAATGTATTATCCAAATTCAGATTTTCACAATTCTTATCTACCTAACTCACCCCACCTCACACATTCTTCCTTCTTCCACTTTCCCAATCAGTTCAATGACTTGCACATAGCCTGCCTTGCCTCAGCTTCACTCACTTCAACATAAAAGTTGACTTTTACTACAAATTAACTAATTTTCTAGTTCCTTAATCTCTTCAACTCTCATAATCTACCCTTCTACTCCATCTCAAGTACACTCAAATTTGGTACACCCTTGATCCTGCCATCACCCACAAATGCTCTACTTCCATGTTCAAGAACTATACATTTCTTCTATCTGATAATCTTTTACCTTTCCATGGATTCCCAATGCCTCACTTCTTTAGCCTTGCCATGACCTCCAATTCCTTACTAGTATCTCAGGCCATCACCCCACCTCTGACTACATTCTCATATCTTTCTAATATTAACCCTTTGGTGAACCAGTTCAGTTCTATACTGTTATCTTTTTTTATTTTTTTCATTTTTTTTTAAGCAATCGGGGTTAAGTAACTTGCTCAAGGTTACACGGCCAGTTATTTCTGGGTGTGGTGCTGAGTATTTTAGCCCGGATTTGATCGAGGTCATCCTGACACTGGAGCTGGTGCTCTTACTCTCTGAGCCACCTGGCTGCCCCTATACTGTTATCTTTAATTTACCTTATTCTATTGCCAAAGGTACCTCTTCAAACCCCAAACCTGGATTAAGCCAACTATAAATCTCCTTTAGTTCTATTGATGTATGACTTTACAGAAGTAGAAGAAATTTAAGTAAAGAATAGTTGGATCTACAAAAAATTTTTTTGCTCATTTCAAAAGGTCTACACAACAGCAAGGCAATCCTGCTCCTGGTGCCTAATCAATTCTCTGTCCCATTTACCACAGTAACTGTTTCAAACCTTTTCTTTCCTCATGTTTTCTCTCTCATCGCTCTCTTTGCCAAAAAGAAAGGAAGAAAGAAAATAAGAAAGGGAGGAAGGGAGGGAGAGAGATGAAATGAATAAATGAAAAAGAGGTCATTCATTAAATAATTCCTCTTATGACATCCTTATCTCTCCCATCCCTTCTCCTCTTTCCATATCCCCTCCTTACTCCAATTTCTGATGGTTCAGTGACACCAGTGATTGTGAAGGCCAATACATCTACATATGTCCTTGATCCCATCCACTTTCCTCTTCCCTGTAAGATTGCCTCTAATCATCTTTACTCTCTCCCTAATCATCAATATCTCTCAATCTAATGGATCTATCTTTGTAACCTACAAACATGCTTAAGCTTTTCCCATTCTTAAAAAAAAAACTCTCACTAGATCCTACCATTCATAATAGTTATCATTCTATATTTCTCAGCTCCTTAGCTAAACTTTTCAAAAGAGTTTGGATTTGGGGACCAATGTTTTATTGTATATCCCCCATCACTGCATTTGCCTTAGACCTACTTGACAGTATGCTGCTTGAACCCCGCTTAAATGAAAATTGTTATTTATAAAGTACCAGATTTTAATAAGAGCTGTAATCTTAACTATGAACTGCAAGAAACTACAAATTAACAGACCAATACAGGAGAGTGATTTCTAAGTGTTTCCTAAGCTCTCAGCAGGAATCTGGTCCAGTAGTCAAAGGACCTGGGTTCAAATCCTCCCTCTGTAACTTATTCAAGGTGTGACTTTAGGCAAGTTGCTTAATCATGCTGGATTCAGTTTCCTAATTTGTAAAGCAAGAAAGTTGGACTTGATGCTTTTTAGGTCTATTTCAGCTTTCAATCTATTATCCTCTGACCCAGTCTCAAACAACTACAATTTTTGATACACTTCTTTTAGTTAGTTGATAATATAGGAAAACTTTATTAAAAGCCTAATATTGTGTATAGAAGATTAGCTTTGCTAATGAGGAGCTAAAACATTTAGGGGGAAAAAGGACAGTCTCTGCCCTTGAGGACCTAGCAGGAAGATAGGGCTCAAACACAGAGAGCAACAACATAAAGAAAGATTGAATTTATTAGAATCCTAATGAATAGGCACAGTGAATAGAACACTGACCCTGGAGTCAGGAGGACTTGAGTTCAAATCTGGCCTCAGACACTTAACACACACACACACACACACACACACACACACAACCTAGCCATGTGACCTTGGGCAAGTCACTTAACCCCAATTGCCCTCCAAAAAGCAAGAAAAGAAAAGAAAGGAAAAGAAAAGAAAAGAATCCTAATGAATAAGTGGTATGTGGAGTCTGAGTAGAAAGATCAGGACCAACTGGGGGTTAGGGAAGAAGGATCTATGGAGGATTTGGCACCAGACCTGAGCCTTAAAACAAGGCATGATTTGAAGAGGTTGATAAGGACAGATTGTGTTCCAGGATTGAGGTTTAATTAGATTATGCAAATGGTGGTGTTCTGAATGGAGTTTTGAGTGCTGGGAACAGTTAGTACAATACTGAGGCCCTACTTGAGGTACAATAATGTGAATTTTTAATGGATACATTTGGGCCACTATAGTAATGTCTTCTAGTTGTATTCAGCCTTTTTAACTGTAAGAGAAGTCAAATAGTGGAAAGTAATCCAGGTTTAGGGACTGACAGAATATTGAATTATACTAGCACACATGGGCATGGGAGTCAAGGGTATACAGCAGTGCCCAGTTGAATTGGTTAAATACTTAATTTTTGTTAAGGTCGATTAATTTCAGGGAAATATTTATGAGCTAGGAACATAGAGAGGGAGAGAAGGAGAATAAAATGTAGCTTTAGGAGAAGGGAAGAAGAGTAAAAGAAGAAAGGAAAGGAGATTATAATCAGAGAGGGGAATTTTATCATAGAGATGTAGAGTTATAGGTAATAGCCAGGTGTAAGGTTTGGTCATTCCTGTTGGTGGCTAAAGTGGTGTAAAGTTAAAGATCATGAAAGTTCCTAAGATTGATGAACTAGGAGGTCAGAGAATTTCAGAGGAAAACATTTGTAGGCTCAAATGTCCCACATGAGGGCAAGAATTAGACTGGAAAAATGAATCTGGTTTGGAACTAATACTAGGAACTTCAATATAATATATATTTGGGATCCTTAGAGATGGCAGCTTTTATTATATATGGGATTCTAGGAATAAGAATTTCACATTTGTTAGTCATATACCTGATAAGTACCAGAAGGTCTGAGCCTCTAGATTATAGTGACAATGCAGAATGGCAATGCCACAAGCGTTCACGCTCCAAACATAGAGCAAGTGGGTTCCTATTTTTGTTTGGAAGGAGGGGGGGGTTGGAAGTTTAATCCAGAAGATTTGGCCCTGACGGTCCCCCTGAAATTTGTGTAGTTTTGCTCCAGACTACCTTGTAGTTTTATTTCACATTATTCTCCATTATACATTTCAGGGTCTAACCAAACTGGTCCACTAGCTATTTCTTCTATGGAACATTTCATCCCCATCTTCCATAGCTTTGCAAAGGCTGAACCCCATGCTACATCATTTCTGGAATGTTCTTCTGCCTCCCCTCATCCCTGTAGAGTCCAGAACATTGTTCAAATGCAACTCAAGGGCCACCTCCTACAGGAAGTTTTCCCTCATTCCTTCTGTTGCCCTCACATCATAAACTACTTTGCATTTACTTAACGTGTATTTCATATTTGTTCTTTAAAGTGTTTTGTTATTCAATAGAATATAAACTCCTTGAGTGCAAGGATTGTTTTATTTTTGACATTGAAGTTACATTATATAGGATGGCATTAGGCATTTAGTTAGTTCTTAATAAATGTTTGTTGAAAAAATAGGCAAGTAGGTGGTGTAGTGGATATAGTGCTAGGTTTGGAGTCAAGAAGACCTAGTTCAAGTTCTACCTCAGAAACTTGTTAGCTATGTGACCCTGGGAAAATCATTTAACCTCAGTCACAATTTCCTCATCTATGGATAGTGATGATAATAATAACCTTTTTTCTAAGTTGTTATGAGGATCAGATAACATGTGAAGACTTTTGCAAAATTTAAAGCATTATATATAAATAACAGTTATATTATTACTATTTTTATCATTATTAATTATTATCATGCTAGCTCAGCAATTGCATACCGTGGTGATAGGAGATGAGGCAAAATCCAAGGAGTTCTCAGTGGTGATACAAGCACGTAGCTCTATGTATGACGGGTTTTGGTCTAATATCTGAGGCCATGGTCAAGGTTAAGAAAGGCTTTTGTCTCAAGCTTTGGTCTTTCTGATTAGTGACAATGTGTCAAAAGCCTATTTAGAAGTTAGGGTCATGGCATTATGATATATATATATATATATATATATATATATATATATATGTGGTGGGTACAAAAAGATGAAATCCACATTCTTGGCATCATGCTGTACACATAGTAAGTACAGAAGGATAAAAAGGACAAAGTCCATATTCTGAAGCACTTTGTAATCTAATTGAGATGGGCACAGCTGCCAGTAGCACAAGGCAGTACATGATAACTAGGGGCAGAAAAGCAGGTTCTTGAGTAATTTTAATGCAGTGTTGCTTTTCTAATCCCACTGGAATGGGAAAGTGATCAGCCAAGTAAAGGTGAGAACGTGTTCTCAAGGTACGTAAAAGATGCAAAGAGCACACACAGAGAAAGAAAATCAATAGAGGATTTAAAATATTGCTCTTTCCATTTTGACATCTAACCTCATGCCACTAAATGTTTCAGAATAATGCATATTAAAGGACTGAGCGTCTTTTTAATGCTGAGATGATAACCACATTTCTTTTTATCCTCATGGCCTGAGTGACTTGCTCAAACAGAGGTCACTGATGTCTAGGCTTTTGATTAATATTTTAATTAAGTCCCAACAACAGCCCAGATTTCCAAAGAGGACTCAACCTCTTAATAGAGTGTATGACATGGAACAGAGAAGCTCTCAGAGGGGGAGGCCAAGTGACACACGGCATTAGATGCATTAAGTGGAGTCATTTTCCAAGGGCACAATATGCCCCAAATATATGGGTGTGCCTGGGGACAGAGAGAACCACAGTGTGGAATGAATGCTCTGACTTTTGATATTTAGAAAAACAAAAAGATTCTCTGGAGCAAAAAGTCCAGGGTGATCTACAAGCATAATGAGAGATTCTTATTACATAGAAGAACTCAAACATTCAGCAAGCAACCAGAGATAAACAGCTTCCTACAAATGTTTAAGCGAGCTTAACTCACCACAAATAATTTATTTTACACCATAAGAGTCAACAATCAAATTAATTCCCACATCTGAAACTTGGCAAGCCTAAGGTGTGCAAGTCAGTGAACTTAGGAAGAAAGCTAATTAATGATGGGCTTGATGATACCCCTGAATCAAGAGGATGAACCTGTGATAGATTGAGGGGGTGTGAATGGAGGAGGCTCTTTGTTGCAGAGAAGCATCACAAATGAATAATGATGCTGGAATATCCTGGAGGTTCCTTTAATGCAGGTTTCCCACTGGAGCCCTAGAGGCCATTAGTGGTCCAGTTGTGGTCTTTGTTATCTATTTCCCTCTTCATTAACTTCCTACCTCATTTCCCCTTCCAGTCTTCCTTCTTCCTTTGCTCCCACCTCTACCCAGTTGTACATTTCTAAAACAGGGGCTCTGGGTGAGTAAAAAGAGGCAAATAGATCTATACAGCACAAAATGGAAAAGCTACAGTAAGCATGGAGGTGGCAATTTTTCTAGCATGTTCATTGGGAAATTGACTAAGAATGGATCGTGCAATTTAGGTCACCTTATACAAAATCCCTGAAGATAAAATGCTAGTTCTTAACATGAATCCATGCCTCCTCCCTCCTGTTCTTCCCTAAGAATGTTGTCCTTTGGAAAACCCTAGGGGACAGGGCATCAGTGGAGCTATCCATCAAATTCAGCAGCACCTAAAATGAGATTCTTTCCTTACTAAGTCTATGAGTGGCAGTTTCCTCATCTAAGAAATGAAGACAGTGCCTCACAAACTTGTAAGGAATCAAAAATAGATGCTTTATGTGGAGGATTTTATAAGGCTTAAAATACTTCATATAAATGTTGGACATTCTCATCCTTATCTTCATTTTCACTATGAAGCCAGATTTACCAATGATTGAGTAATGGTATAGAAGAGCAAGCAAAGGAAAAGAGATCTGGGCTCTGTAGAAGAGCTTGGGGAAAAAGAGAGAGAGAGAGAGAGAGAGAGAGAGAGAGAGAGAGAGAGAGAGAGCAAATAGAAACACTAGAGAGAAATGCTTGCCTTGTATTACTTCCCCTCCCAATTCCCCCTCCCCCTGTAATTATCACTGGATCACTGCTAATAACCTTCCTCAGATAGTTTGGTGAATTAGCTAATTAACAGTGTGAACTTAATGGTATGAAAATAAAGAGTACCAGGGCATAGCTGAACATTGGAGAAGTACTGACTAACATAGAGACAAAGGCCTCAAAGCAGAAAGAAAAATGGCCAAGAGTCTTGGGATCTCTTATCTCTCACTCCTGAACCTCACATCATGTTAACAGCAATTCTCATATCTATTTTTTTTTAAATTAGCAGCTCACATTCCTACAGTGCTTTAAGGACTCCATGCAGAGAGACTAGTCCAAGTAAGGATATTCCCATTTTTATAGAAGAGGACAGGGATGCATAGAAAAAAAAACTGGTAAGTTACCCAGGGTCACATGTCCTGTAAACTAATTTTAAAAATGTTCAACTGCTCTTAATTAGTAGAATATTATATCAAATTATTTAATATGTAACTATGATTAGCATTCTTTCATAAAACTCATCTTTTGTTTTTAAATCATTTTCATTTCCAACATCTTTTATAATGAAGAGTAAAAGAGAAAAAGGAAAGGGCCTCATCCAAACCAATTAAAACACACCATTTTATAAAATGTTCTGCATCTATAGTTCCCAACCTTAGAAAAAGATAGGAGCATTCTCATATATCACCATTGTATCCAATTTTGATCCTTTCAGATTCACAGGATAAAATTCTGGCTGTTTTACTGATGTTATACATTCCCTTTACATCATTGTAGTAATTTTTGATATATTTAAGCTCGTTCTACTTATTGGTGATTGCATCAGTGCATATAAGTCTTCCCATGCTTCTCTATATTTTTTTTGGCACTGATGCTTCTATTAATCTATCTTATGAACAGAACCAATACAAGCTGTTCCTGAGAGGAAACGAAGCCTCACTTGAGACATGTGCTCTAATTTTTATCCTCAACTCTTCCCACAATGACCTTTCAGTGTGCTGATATCTTTCCTCTGTGCTAGGTTGGGATTTGAGAACCACAATCAAACCCATACCCCTATAAAGAGATTCTGGGATAGTCAATGGGCTGGTCCATTATTCTGTTCACCATCTTTGTGACTTCCCTAGGCAAACTCGCCCATATAACTCTACTGGAATGCAAACTCCTTGACTTCAGAGACTCTTTTGTCTTTGTATTTGAAACCCCAGTACTTATCACAGTGCTTGACCCATACTAAGTGTTAAATAAATATTTTTGCTTTATTCACAATCACTATTTCTTACTCTATAGTAATATACCATCATATTTATGTGAATCAACTTATTTCACCATTCCCTAAGTTATGAGCATCTTCTTTGTTTCTAGTTCTTTGCCACTACAAAAAAGTATTGCTATAAATATTTTGATGTATATATTACTTTTTTTTTAAATTAATGGCCTTCTTGGGCTTTGTGCCTAGAAGAGGAATCTGTGGGTCAAATATATGGAGATTTTGCATATTTCCTTAGCATAATTTAAAACTGTTTTCTGTAATGGTTGGACCAAATGAACAGCTCCATCAATCAGGTATTATTGTACCTGTTTTCCCACAATTTCTTTTAACTATTTCCATACTTATTTATTTACCAATTTTCTGGGTATGTTTAGATGTATGTCTGTTATTTTTATTGAGTGATAATTCATGTGATTGGTAATAGTTTACACTTCTTCTTTGGCAAGCTTTTTTCATATATTTTGACTGTGGAGTCAGACTGTATTCTTGGTCTGATATATTTGAGTTAACTCCTTAGGTAGCTTGGGAATCAAATACTTATCCAAGATAGTAGAGGCAAAGATTTGCCCCAATCATTTTTTTTTCTTATCCTAGAAGTGTTAATTGTGTTCATGCAAAAAAAATGCAATTTCAAGTATTCAGGAGTATTTATTTTATATTTTGTGGCAATTTCTATCCCACATTTGATCTAGAATTCTCTCTCTAGCCATTTTCTGTGAAAGGTGATTTATCTGATTCTCTCATAATTAAAAAGAAAACATTATGACCTTTCCTATTCAGGTCACATATCCATTATGAATTTATTCTGGTACATGTGGCATGATGACATTCTAAACCTAATTTTCATCAAATTGCTTCCCAAGTTTCCCAGCAATTCTTATCAAACAGGGATTTTTCCTGAAGTAATTTGTTTTCTGGAGCTTATCAAACCCTAACCCAGTTCCTCCTGACTCTAAATCCAACCTAATGCCTTTGTGCTTCTCTTAGATACTTCACAAAATTACAGAACATTAGAGTTGGAAGGAGCCTAAGGAGCCATCTAGGCCAACTCAGACGTGAAGGAAAAAAAAAGAATCCCTAAAGTTAACAGGCCTGACAAGAGCTAATCTCTGCTTGAGGTGTGCCAATACAGGGGAATCCACTACCTCTAGAGACAGTCCATTCTACTTGGAGATATTTCTAATTGTTGGGGGAGTTTTTCAGGGCATCAATTCTAAATCTGTGCCATTTGCAGTTTCTTCTTATTACTCTTGGTTCTGCCCTTGGGGTCAAAGAGAACAAGTCTAATCTCCCCTCAGATAGCACTAGAGATATTTGAAAGTACCTATCATGTCACCCTTGCATCTTCTCGTCTCCAAGTTAAAAATCTCCAATTCCTACAACTGATACTGAAATGACATGGCCTCTTGGGCCTGTCCTCATTCTGGTTCATCTCCTCTGTATATTTTCCAATGTCCTTCCTAAACTGTGGAAAGCACCTTCCCTCCATCTGAAAACACTGTTGCAAATGTGGTCTGACCAGGGAAGAGAACAGCAAGATCAGTACTTCATTATTATAATGATAGCAGTACTTATGTCCTTATTATGATCTATTTTAAACTATAGTTCTTGGTTCATGTGTTACATTCCCCTAAGAGAACTCAAATTCTAAGACAGGCAAAGCTATGAGTCATTAATCTTTCTATCTCCTCTAGCACCCAACAGAGTGCTCTAGTATGGAGGAGGTACGATATGAATATTTGTTGAATATCAATTTGAATTTTCTTTAGGAAGAATGTTGGTGGAAAATGTTGAGGCTTTCTCTAAAAATGTGGAGCCATAGGAAGAACCTATGAATACAAGATTTATTTAGTCCTCATTACTTGGTTAACTGAAGTGAGAGAAAGAAAGGAGGTATACTAACAAAATACTCCCCTTTCAAATAAACTAGCCCAAATATGCTTTCTTGTCCCAGCTATCTTGAGAGTTACAGCATCATTATCTATTATAACAATTGTTAACATAGATATTATTAACCCTGCAAATAAGCATATCTTTTTTTTTCTTCAAAGGCATCTTCCTCAAGCACATAAGAATAGTGGGTTTAGAGTAAGGAAGGTCTAGGTCAAAATCCTGACCCTGATAATTAAGAGATATATAAGTGATAATGAAAGTCAAAACTTCTCAAAATCAAAGATCTTTCAATAAGTGCCAGCCTCAAAGAGCTACTGGATTAGGAGGGTCAAATAGAAAGTATTAAAAGCAATATATGTGTGTGCATACATGTATGAATATAGATATAAAACATATTTTATATTCTCTACATATTACATTCATACATTTCTACACAGTATATATGTGACTGCAATCATATATATATATATATATGTATGCATGTGTATATATACACAAGCAATCATTAATAGCATAGTGAAAAAAACTATGTCCTTTTTTGTGAACTTAACTATGTGTTTTTCTGTTCACTGGGAACATTGATTATAAATGACCATTTTCAGGATTTGGTGGAGAAATGAAGGAGATGATGGGAGAAATGTATACTGATCTGAGGATATATTTGGATTAAAATTGAACAAAATCTAGTTAGTCAACCTAAATCTTATTATATCTCACCTGGACCCTTATAATGGCCTAAAATTGGTCTCCCTCCCTTTAGGTTATTTCCTTTCCAATTCTTCTATTATACATTCACAGAATTTTTTTTTTCTAATATACAAGTCTCAATTCTCCTCTGCTCAAAAACCATCGAGAGCTTCTTATTGCCTATTGGACAAAATAAAAACTTCCTTGTCCAGGATTTAGGGCTCTCCACAATATATGTCCAATCTACTGGCCAATTCTATTTCACGTTATTCACCATGACACCTTCAATATCCCAGTTAAAACAGAATAACACAGATTACAAGGAAAAAAGAAAGTGGATTTCGAGTAAATAGAATATAGTTCCAAATTCTAACTCTGATACACACTTCCTGTGTGACCTTGGCAATGTACTTCTTTAGACTTTCCTGTCCTTATCTACAAAATTTTGAGGTTCCTCCAAGCTCTAAATACTGCCCTTCTATGATTGCTTACCATTTCAGGTCTCATTGTGTACTTTCCTGTCCCTAAGTCTTTGGTCAGGCCATTTCTCAAATTCGTACTTCATTATCCCTTCTTCATACTCCTGTGAGCCTAAAATGATCTTTTCCTTCCTTTTTGGCTCACTTTAGGTACTATTTCATTCAGCAAACCCACACTGAACCAGTCCCCTTCATGGAAGTGATTTCACCTGTCTAGAGTGTACAGCAGACTTGGCTCAAGCCAGTATTTTCACTAATATTCATAATATTATAAGAAGTTAGTAATAACAGTAACACTAGTGCTATTGTTTTGCTTGACACAGTCCTTTAACAGGGGGAAAGAAGATCTGTACAATAATCTTACCCTGTTACAATGAGGGATACATTCCTGTGCTGTGTACCATACATCATAAACACATAAAATGTCATCCAAGTCAGACAGATTGAACCTAGATTCCTCTGCCGTGCTGGCTGCTGTCTTTAAAGGTGGGGGGATGAGGACAAATGTCCTTAGTATTTCGGGAAAGTGTTTTTTTATTTTCATTAAGCACTCCCTATATGTAAGACATGCTGTTAGGCAAAAACCTAATAGTCCTTATTCTCCAGGGGTTTATGTTCTAAGGAGTGGGGTTAGTAGTGTATGTATGTACATATGTATATACATTCACAGCTAGGTGATGCAATGGATAGACTGCCAGGCATGGAAGCAGAAACACTCATCTTCCAGACTTCAAACATAGCGTCGGACATTTACTAGCAGTGTGATCTTGGGTAAAGCACTCAGCCCTGTTTGCCTCAGTTTCCTCATCTGTAAAATGACCTGGAGAAGGAAATGGTAAACCACTGCTGTATTTCTGACAAGAATACCCCAAATGGGGTTACAAAGAGTCAGCTGAAAAACAACTGAATAACAAACACACATGCATAATAGACAGACAAATAAATAAATAAATGTGTGTGTGTGTGTGTGTGTGTGTGTGTACATACATACAAACAATATAAAGAATTGACACTTGAAAGCCAGAGCTCTAACCACATGAAAGGGGCTGAAAAAGTAGTTTTAATGTAACAGTAAAAATATGTGGCCACACAGGTGATTTCTTTATGATATATGAATTACTCCCTTTCGTAAATCAAAAAGTTAGTAGTGGGATATAGTGCAGAATGACAGGCCAGGTTTCAGTGTTATCTTTAAAAGTCAGTTCACTGATTCTGGGATAGATATTTTAAAAGGAACTCAGCAGCACCAACCTTTATCTGTGTATGGTCACCTACTTCTTCCCTCACCCCCCCCCCTCCCTTTTGTGGATTCAATTAAAAAAAATGTTCTTTCTCTAGTAAGAAGGGGGAGAAAGAAAATCCTCAAGGGCAGGGACCCTCTTATTACTATCCCTCAGCATTTAACACCATGTTTGGCATATTGCAAATACTTAATAAATGCCATATCTCTGTCTATCTATTATCTCTCTTTTTTTGTTTGTTTTTTTGGAGGGGGGAGGGGAGGGCAATTGGGGTTAAATGACTTGCCCAAGGTCAAATGGCTAGTATTAAGTGTCTGAGGTCATATTTGAACTCAGGTCCTCCTGAATCCAGGGCCGGTGCTCTATTCACTGTGCTACCTAGTCACCCATCTATCATCTCTTAATGGGAACAGTAGAAGATATGTACAGCTAAAAAAAAAGGGGGGGGGGACTCTAAAGCATCATGGGAAGCTAGGAAAGTAGAAACTTAGGTAAAGACAGCCATCATTACGACAGAACAAGGGCCCAGGACTCTAGGAATGACACTTCTTGGGTCAAGTGAGAATCAGGAGCTTTGGGACAGATATTTCATTGCTACAAGGAAGCATGTCCCCTGCCCTCTTATCCCATGATCCTAATATTTCCTTCTTCCTCTTAGGATCTCTCATGGAAAGCTGAATAGTTCTCTTAGGGAACAAAGAACATATACTTGCTTTTCTTAGTTTCAGACTTTACGTTGGCTTTATAAAAAAAGCTTTCACTCCAGGGTTTCTCTAGTCTAGATGTACTTACTTATTGGAAACTTTGAGAGGAAGCAGCTAAAGGGAAAATACCCCCAGAGGGGAGCTAGAGATAGATTCCCCCACTGAGATGTTTTGCTAGAAGCACTGTTTCTGCCTTGAATTTCAGAGCCAATAAAATGGTAAAGAAAATGAGAGATCTTTTGATACTACTTGTCAGAGTCGAAGGAAGCTTATGTATATGGGGAAAAAAATCCATTTAGGCAACAAGTGCGTAGGATGTGAAGGGCATGTAGAAGGATACCCACACCAGCACACTATCCCTGTAGCATACGTCTATGAGCTTTAAACTTTTTCATTCCATGAAAAGCCCTCATCTGACTGGGATTTAACGAGGGGAGTTCTCAACAGCAGTCCACTCTGGAAACTTCTGTTCTCAAATTCCTATGGCCCTCCAAGCAAACTGCCTTCATACAGACAATATGCCTCAGCTTCCTGATTAACCTAATTATAATCTTCAATAATTAGATATGTCAGTCTAACTACCTGAAGGGATTTTTTTTTGCTAATTCTACAAAAGCTGAATCAGGGTTGACTTGTTAGTATACAGATAGCTAGCTTTCCCTTTCTTCTGGGTATGGATGTTGCCAAGTTAAAAGTATACTTCATCTTATAACATTTCATAATGAGTCTGCTGGGCAGCTAGGTGGGGTAGTTGATAGAGAGATGGGTCTGGAGTCAGGAAGACTCATTTTCCTGATTTCAAATTTGACCTCAGACACTCACTAGCTGTGTGACCTTGGGCAAGTCACTTAACCCCATTTGCCTCAGTTTTCTCATCTGTAAAATGAGCTGGAGAAGGAAATAGAAAACCCCTACAGTATTTCTGCCAAGAAAATCCCAAATGGGGTAATAAAGTATCAGTCACCACTGAAACATGACTGAACAAAAAAATGAGTCTTCTGAGTTACCTATCCTCTTTTGAGACCCATAGAGAAAGACATTATAGATTAGTAAAAATAAATACTTTAAAGTTCTTCAAGAATTCTTAGAATTATAGAGCATCTAGTGGTTATGGTGATCTAAAACAACACAGTAAAAAATGGTAACTGTAAAACCTTATTTACATCCCCAATTACAATCTATCTAATCTCCTTAATTCTATAACTAGGGGTTCAAGAGAAATAGATTGTCTTTAAAATAATCACAACTAAAACCAACCTTAACTTCAATTTCGATCTAAGGAGATACAGATTATCAAGGGCTCTTATCTACTTGCTCCTTTTGGCATCTAATTTTGGTTATCTTGATAGGTTATTCCATGAATTCTATTTTTTCCATTGAGATACAAGGTTCTAACACAAAAGATCATTATTCTTTGAGTTTCAGGCTCCTGAGTTTGAATATAAAATACCTCTGGGCTAAACATCATTCTGTGCTTTCTGTAGAAAGTGTGATAATCAAACTACATTTACCTTAAGAAACTGTTCTTTAGGCATAGACTATACTTTCTTCCAAACAATTAAAAACTACAATGAAAAAGACAGAGTGTGTCATCATAGGCTCCTAATGAAAAGTCCCCTTGGGGTATCTTATACATTTTCAAGCCAACAAATTCAAAGCTACAAATAATCAGGGCAACTTTCCAAACAGCAACTCAGGAGTGGAGGGAGAAAGGTAGATGAAAACATATGAATTAAAAAAAAAAACAGAAAACAAAACAGGGGTGGCTAGGCATCACAGTAAGTATAGCACCGGCCCTGGTGTTAGGAGGACCTGAGTTCAAATCCGACCTCAGACACTTAACACTTACTAGCCATGTGACCTTGGGCAAGTCACTTAACCCCAATTTCCATGCCTTGTACCTCCAAAAAAGCAAAAAACAACAACAAAAAACCCCAAACCCCAGAAAATTAAAGGGCAGCTGGATGGCACAATGGATTGAATTCCAGGCCTAGAGTCAGGAAAACTCATTTTCCTGAGTTCGAATCTGGCCTCAGACTCTTATTTTGACCCTGGGCAAACTAAACAGTGTTTAGCTTCAGTTCCACATCTGTAAAAATGAGCTGGAGAAGGAAATGGAAAAGCACTCCAATATCTTTGCCAAGAAAACCCCAAAAAGGGATCATGAAAAGTTGGATGTAACTGAAATGATTGAAGAAGAACAACAAATAGATTTGGAATCACAGAACCTAGGTTCAAATCCTGTCTCTTCCATTTACTTTCTGGATAACCCTGGCAAGTTTTTTTTTAACCTCTTTTCTGCCTTGATTTTTTCCTGTAAAGCGAGAGGGAAGAGCTAGACAGATTTTAATATCTCTTCCTACTCTAAATCTCTGATCCTATGAACCCTTTCAGTTCTGACATTATGTGAATTGAGTTGGTATAGACAGTGATTAGAACCTACCACCCCCAAACTGTCTCTGTATGCATATCACATAATATTCTTGGGTTTCAGTTTTTCCAACTATAAATCTAAGACACTCACATACTAGCATCTGTGATAAATCTAACCTCCAAAAGATAATTTTTTTCTCCCTAGATGTTTAAATTCCTAAAGGTTATAACCCTGTCACAGCTTCTTACAAAACTCTTCATGATTTGAGAAAGTCCTTCACATTTTGGTCCTTTTGCTTTTCTGGAACTTTTTCTAACATCACTCCCTTGTCCTTGAGGATTTTCTCTTTCCAGCTTTTTGCTGTAATCTGTAGCCCATGATCCAATGAAACTAGCTTCCTTGCTGTTGCCTGGGTGAGAATCTCCATTTCCTAACTCCATGTATTTCCTGCCTGGAATTCTCTCCCTCCTCTTCTCTGGCTTTTGGCTTCTCTGGCTTCCTTCAGGTCTAGCTAAAAAAAACTCACATTCCACAAGAAGCCTTTCCTAGCCCCCCTTATTCTTGTCCTTCTCCCTGAGATTACTCACAATTTATCCTGTATATGGCTTGTTTCTCCCTATTTGCTTGTTTTCTCTCCCTTTTGTCTGTAAGATGCTTGAGGGCAGAAACTGCTTTGGTGGTGGTGGGGGTTGTTTTTATTTTATTTTTGCTTTTCCTTGTATTTTCAGTAATTAGCACAGTTCCTAGTACACAGTAGAAGCTGAATAGCTCCTTGTTGACTTAAGATTCTCAGAATGGAAAGGATCTGCAGAGATCATCTAGTCCAATTCAAATCTGAAAAAATCAGTTTTTTTCATCTTTTTCATACCCAGTGGGCTTGGCTTTGTCGGACGGGTCAATGCTGTGGAATCTGCTTCTTCCCCATTCCATTTTGTGGGTTGCCTTAATTTTTTAGGAATGCTTTCCTTAAATCAAGTCTAAATTTGCTTCTTGGAAACTTGTATTCATCGCTCCTAGTTTTTCCTTTTGCAACCAAAGAGAAGAAATCTAACCCTTCTTCCAAGTGACAGTTCTTCATATATTTTGAGACAGCTATCACATGCTTCATGAGTTATGACCTCTAAGCTATTTACCACCCTGGTTGCCTTTCTATAAGCATTTCTAGGCTAATAAATTCCCATCCTCATGGGAATTTTTTCCTTAAGTGCTATATTTGAGACACCTCTAATCTACCAGTGCTGACAGACCCCATCATGTATCAAGCAGAAAAGAAAGGAATGATTATGAGCAGAAGGCTTGCTAACAAAGCATACATCAGTAAAACTAGAAAAGAATGACAATGAGAAGGGTCACCTCTGTGGGTACAGTATCATTTAGAATTCTGTAGAAGTGAACCTTCACAGAGAAGACATTAGGTCTGCCCATAGGATATAGGAACTAACCAAACCAAAGGGAAGAAAAGTCTGTAGTTGCAATATGCTGTTCTGTGGGATAGAGGGAAAGATTAATATTGGCTTATTGTTTGTTTGTTCAGTCATTTTCAATTATGTCTGATTGCTGGTGACCCCATTTGAGGTTTTCTTGGTAAAGATACTGGAATGGTTTGCTCTTTCCCCCTCTAGCTTATTTTACAGATGAGAAAATTGAGACAAATAGAGTTAAATGACTTTCTCAAGGTCACACAGCTAGGAAGTGTCTAAGGTCAAATTTGAACTCAGAAAGATGAGTCTTCCTAACTCCAGGACCAGCACTAGCCTCCTTGAAACAAACAGTATTTTACTCACTTCCCCCATACAATAGGATTTAAAAAGTATCCATTGAATTATTATTCTCAAACTGGACCTTGGAGAAACAAACATGAGATAGCTAAAGGCACTAAAAATGTAATTAAATACAACGAGGTCAATGTAAGCATATAAAATGAATTGAACATTACACAAAGTACCAGGACTTTTTGTTCCCCAAGTTTGATGTAGGGCTCTTAGATCAACCTATGATCAACCTACTTTAAAACCATGGGACAGAATATAAAGATGTTAAAGTTACTTTTCAAAATTACCCTGAGTTCCCTGTTCTATTCTCTCACCCTCGCATCTCCCAACCAATCTTTCACTCTTCCTTTTTTTTATAACTTTAATCTCTGTTTCTTCCAACTATGGTCTTCTCTTTTCTCATAGATAATCCTTCATCGTTTCTTCGAAGCGTAAGTGAAAAGGAAAACAGCATTTTTAAAAAGAGTACTTCAGATGTGCATGTGTGCATGCTTTTGTAGCTTTTATCATTTCAGCTTTTAACTTTTGGGTTCACAAATTCCATTTCAATGTTTTTCTGTAAAAAAATCCCTGAACCTACAAGTGGGTATCTTTTTCCTAGGTTTTAATACATGGCATGATTCATATAGCACACACACGCACACATATACTTCACAGTTTACAGAAAGCTTTTCTCACCAAAAAAACAAAACAAAACAAAACAAAAAAGTGAACATTAGTTCAAGTATTGGAAGCCCCATTTCATGGATAAGGAAACAGATTCAGAGAGCTAGGTGGGTTACCAAAGGATGCACAGCTATGAAAGGACACAGCAAGGATATGACAAAAGGTTCTTTACCTTTTGTGTCAATGCTCTTTCTATTATGATATTAGTACTAGGTAGTGCTATCTAAAGTATAAGCAGCAAATGGAATACGAGATGCAGATGTTGATTAAGAGCATGGATTCATTTCAGTAGTGACACTAAAAATTAGAAGCTGTTAAGTTTAGGGATGACACAGATAGAGGAAGCTTTTAAAGAAATTTGTCTAAAATACAATTAGATGTCTACATTTTTTTCCTCTCATCCATAGCTTTCATTAAACATAGTTCAATCTACTCCCAAATTTAATTAAGATGTTCTTTCTAAAGGCTTTTTACCCTGAATCCTTATTTTGGAGACAGTCTCGAGATAGGGAAGGATGAACATGATTATTATTTCACAACATTGCTACAAAAAGATGCAGAAAGGAAAGAATGACTCAGAGGCATACCTACAGGCAGTCATCAGAGTGCCCCTGCTACTATCTCCTGCCTTTGTACTGGCTAAAGGTCTAAGACCATGAGGGCACATGCGGCTTTCTAGGTCCTTGGGTACGGCCTTTTGACTGAGTCCAAGTTTTACAGAACAAATTCTTTTATTAAGGGGATTTGTTCTGTGAAGTTTGGATTCAGTCAAAAGGCCACCCTTGAGGACCTAGAGGGCTACATTTGCCCTCGAGGCCACAGGTTCCTAAGGCAATTCCCATCCTGACAGCTACGGGTAGGATTGGAGAGGCACATCCCATTTCAGTCAAGGATGCTAAGGCTTTTTATTGATTAATTAGCAGAGAAACGAAGGATGATCTGAAGAGCAGGGATTTCTGGCAACTGGGAAAGTGGAATTATTAAGGGCAGATATTTAGAAATGGAAGGAACCTTACAGATCACCTCTTTTGACCCTGTTATTTTACAGGGAAGACAGATGAAAGTGACTTACGCAGTGTCAATCGAGTAGGAAGTAAAAGAAGGGATCTGATCAAGGTCCTCTGACTGCATTCTGTGTTATTCCCCCATATCATGATTGCTTGTAGTTGTTTTTTTTTTCTATTTCCCCCCAGGCATTCCATTGCTGTTAGTGGTTGTTCAGTAGTTTCAGTAGTATCTGATTGTTTGTGATCTCACTTGGGGTTTTCTTGGTAAAGATACCAGAGTGGTTTGGTGTTTCCTTCTCCAACTCATTTTACAGATGAGGAAACTGAGGCAAATAAGGTTAAGTGACTTGCCCAGGGTCACATAGCTAGTAAGTGTCTGATGACCCTGGAAGATGATGAATCTTCCTGACTCCAGGCCTCACACTCTATCCATTATGCCTTCTAGCTGGTTGGAGAGCTAGACTGTTGGAAGAGAATTACATTTAATATTAGGCCATGTAATAGTCCCTCTTTGTGATGGAGCTATTCTTTACCTTTTAAGTGGTGACTTTTTCTCATTGCTTATACTGCTGATGATTGGAAAGGAAACAGATGCAATCAACAGTGATTGATACACTATGAGTTATTTTGAAAGAACACGTCATGAAGAGTCAGACACGACTGAAATGACTGAACAACAACACAGTAAAATTCTTGCTTATCTCACATTTTTACTTCTGCAACTTCCTCTTCATGGGTCTCAACCTTAAGACCCATGGTCCCTAAATCAATTAAGAGGAAGGCATTCATTCATTCATTCATTCATTCATTCATTTTTGGAGGGGAGAAGGCAGGGCAACTGACTTGTCCAAGGTCACATGGCTAGTTTTGTGTTGTGTCTGCAGTCAAATTTGAACTCACGTCCTCCTGACTCTATTCCTTGTGCCGCCTAGCTGCCCCAGAGGAAGGCATTTTTTAAGCACAATGTTCTGGTTACCTTACAAATATTATCTCATTTGATCCACAGAACAACCTTGGGATGTAGATCCTATTATTATCCCCATTTTGAGGCATACAGTGCCTAATTGACTTGCCCAGGGTCGTACAGTTCTTATGAGCCCAAGGCCACTTTTTTTGCACAGGTCTTCCTGATTCCACTAGTCCTTTACCAGCTTCAATATCTAGCTGCCTCGACAGAGGTACCACTACTACAGACAGGGCTATTATCAATATCACCTTTTATAACCATCATTGTTTTATAATGTTTTCTTCTCCATCCCATCCAAAACACATCCAAAACACACTGAATGAATATTGCTTCAAGATATCACATCTGTCACCTGTTTGACACTCTCACTTCCTTCTTAAACTCCTATTTTAATTAAAGTTGACTCAAGCTTTCCATAGAATGGTCATATGATGTGATTAGTGACTGCAAGGGTGCCATAACCTTGTACATAATAGCGATGTTGTATAAGATGGGTACAAAGCATGATGTGAAGCCAGAGGAAGAAAATATCATTCATGGACAGGGACATCAGGGAAGGTTTCTTGGAGGAGGTGACATCTGAACTGGATAGTATTTCAAAAAGCAGAGATTGGGGACTGGTGGAGGGAGAGGAGATGTCATGGAAGAGGGAAAGGGAAGGAGACAAAGTGGTTGAAGATCACATTCCAGGCTTTGGGAATAGTAGTAGTAAAGCCATGGAAAGTGGGAAAATATTGCATATGTTACAAGGGACAGCATCCTCCCTCCTTGTGGTGATGGACAGATGGACCCTTTGTTCTATTACATTTTCTATATCACCCTCTCTTTTCATTCTTCCTAGGGCACCTTGGTGGCACAGTGGATGGAGTGCTGGGCTTAGGGGTCAGTTAGACTCCTCTTTCTGAGATGAAATCAGACCTCAGACACTTACTTGCTCTGTGACCCTGTCAAGTCACTTAACCCTGTTTTTCTCAGTTTTCTCATCTGTAAAATGAGCTGGAGAAGGAAATGGCAAACCCCTACAGTATTTCTGCCAAGAAAATCCCAAATGGAGTCACGAAGAGTCAGACAAGATTGAAAACAACTAAACAACAACAACAAGGTCCCCTAATAACATAGCTATGCTTTATATTAATTCACAATAGAAACTCCCCTCCCTTTATTAATTTAATCAGGCATTAAGGCATTAGCTAATAACTGAGGCAGCTAGGCAGTGCAGTGGATAGATTTCTGGACTTGGAATCAGGAAGATCAGTTCACATCCTGCTTCTGTCACATACAAGCCATGTGACTGTGGGACAATCACTTCAATTTTCTGTGTTTTCTAAGCTGTAAAACAGAGACAGCATCTATCTCAAAGAATTGTTTGAGGATAAATTGAGATAACTCAAGTGTTCTGCAAACCTTAAAACATCCTATAAATGCTATCTAATGTTACGATGATGATCACAAACTAAATAATTCTGAATTGTGGGTATAGAAATCTACCTACCAATGCATCCATGATCCTGAATGACCAGCATGGAAATGGCCCTAATGAAATTTCTAAGTGCTTTTCTTTGCCCCAAGTGTTTGCAGCCACAAGGGGATAAAGAAGGCATAGATGTTGGTGCTTATATTCAGCACAATATCCTTCAAAAGATATAAAGACATGATAGTAAGAGGCTAAAACTCTAAGACTCTCAACTCTGCCACTGATTTGTTGTGTGATATCAGGAGTTATCCTCTCCCTATCAACTTTGGATTCCTTATCTATAAAATTAAAGACCCAGACTAAATAATTGCTTATGGCTCCATTTAGTTTGAAATTTCTAGGAGTCATCTTTTTCCCTGCATATTTTTCTCCACTGCCTACTTCTGGGGAAAAAAAATAATAATCAGAATACCGAAAGTCTGAAGTGTCACAGAAGGGAGCAAAAGAAACACCTTTTGCTGTGTCTCTGTTTAATGTAATACTTAATCTTATCTTCCTGGAGGAGAAGGGACAGGATTTATTTAGAGGCTTCTACCTATTAACCGCAGGAAAGTCAGCCAAGGGGAAAATATGTCTGTTGATCAGGGAGACAGCATTAAACAGATGTAGAAGGTTTTTTAAGGCATTATTTTTTCTTTTTTCCCTTTACTAGGCTAACCTCTGGAGAACAGATAGGCATATATCAGATAGCAGTTCTACTTTGAGCTTTCTTAAAACCTTGAAAATATTCATGCCCAGTATATGAAACTGTAAAACATTTGGGGGAAGAGGGGAGGATAGATGATGGGTGAATAAAAAAATCTAAAAGGATAATACACCTAAGTATGGTCACAGCATAACAAAATCACAGATTCAGAGGTGGAAGAAACTTCAGATATTATCTAATTCAATCTGCCCATTTTACAGATGAGGAAACTGAGGCCAAAAGATGTCAAGTGACTTGATCAAAGTCAAATAAGTCATAAATGGCAGAGGTAAGGTGAAATCCATGTCATGTGATTCTAATTTCATCACTCTAATGGTATGTATTTTAACTCTACTTTTTGTTTTTAGAATATTAAAGACTTAAACAGAGGAATTTTTCATTTGTATAGAAGGACAATTCTACCCAAGTCCACTCCAAACTATTAAGATTATGATTTTAATTAAGAGCAGACTTTATTAGTCCCTCCAAAAACTGAGATACACCTTGAAAAAAAATAAAATCCTGTGATTCCCATTAATTTAGTTTTGTACACAAACTAGAAGTGCAGTTATTCATTTCCCTGTCAGAAACATTTATGGAATCCTTCTGGAATCTCAGACTTCCCTTCCTTCTTTAATCAACTTAAACATGTACATCTAGGAGCTCTAACTATAAAGACTATGTACTTATATTATTTTACAACAAAATTTTCCAAAAGGTAGAATAGATACATTGACTTCTAATGAGATTTATTTGAAACCTTTTCAATGTAAGATAATTTTGTCATTCAGGCAATACTTTAAAAGGAGGAAATGTTCTTATGCAACATGACTAAAGTATCCCTAGGGGACCTCAAAATCTTTTTCTATTAAATAGACCTGAAAATTATGCTAACTAGAACATGAAGAGGGAAAAACAAGATATAGAACACTTGGGGAACAAGGAGACTGGGAAAGTTAAAGAGATCAGCTCAAGGTCACTTAGTAAGTCAGAGACAGAGGTGACATTCCAGTTCTCAGTTAAAAGGATTACCAAAATTGTTAGGTTCCCAATAAAATGAATTACATATTTTTAAAATATGAAAAAAAATACTTTGTTTTAAATTTGATCATTGGAGTATGAACTTGCTATAAAGTTAAACAGAATATGGAAAAGATTATTATATTCCATTCTGTGGTGAGGTCATTTTCTATGAAATGCCAAACATGATGGCCTCTTCTCAATCATCATTCTTCTTGACCCCTCTGCATCCTTTGACCCTGCAGAACCTCCTATCTCTCCTGGATATTCTTTTCTCTACATGGAAGTTTGTTATACTGCATTCTCTTAGTTCACCTCTTGTCATTCAATTGCCCCTTCTAATATCTTTGTTGGATCCAACTCTTGTGATTGTAGGCAGGAATCCACCTTGGGGTGTCCTGAGTCTTGTCCTCTTTGCCCACTAGGCTTTTTTGTAATGATCTCATCAATTTCCATGGGTATAGTTATCATCTCGATGCAGATGAGATCCAGAGAGAAATGGCTAGCCCTAGTTCTTCCTGAGCTCTGGCAGCACATCAAAGACTGATTATTGAATTTTTCCAAATGAGCATTTTGGAGGTAACCTCCATTCATCATGAAAAAGTACCCAACTTCTTGTTTTTTCTTTAAAATTTCCACTTTTCCTAAATTCCTAATTTTTGTTAATTGTTGTGATAGTAATGGCAATTAAAGATTCCCCTGTATTGGCTTGGTTTTCAAATTGATTGTGTTAAAACCCAGAGTTTGTTAATCCCACCTGTGGGATGGACTTGTCGATGTGAAAAGAAAGTCCTGAACTGGGAGGAGCTGGTGACGTAGATTTGGAGAGACAAGAGAGAGGCAGAAGAACTTTTTGGAAGCAGCACCTCGTGGAGGCAGAGAGACAATGAGAGAATTTTTGGGGCCACTTTGAATCGCCCTGGACTTTTGAGACCTGCCCCCTGAGCTGCCAAGGACTGAGGAGACATGGCTGCTTTGCTGGTACTTTGTCTTTCTGTTTTGATGTTCTTTTGCCAGATTTGTCCACTGGTGAAAGACAGTCCTGTTGAAGAAGTCCTGGAACCTGGCTGTTGGCTAAGAAGCCCTGAGACTGTCCTGCAGACAGAGAGTGAATACTGTCCACTGGTGAAGGACAGTGCTGTTGTTGCAGGGGTCTGGAAACCTTTCTGTTGGTTCATAGAGACTGTCCTGCAGACAGAGAGTGAATGCTGTCCACTGGTGAAGGGTAGTGCTGTTGTTGCAGGGGTCTGGGAACCTTTCTGTTGGTTCAGAAGCCCTGAAGAAGGATTTTCTTGTATGTTTACAGAAATCCTGGAAGAGGGTTTTGCTAATGTTTTCAGGGGTTCTGGGAGTGTTCTGCAGACAGAGGATGAATTGGTGAGGGGACTGGCAATGTGTCTTGTGGCCTTGCTGGGCCTTGTCTCCCCAGGAACTAAGATTGCTGAGAAATTGCCTCCTGTCAAGATGAAGAAAAGACCTCCATCTGGGTATTAAGTGCTGTGCTTAAACTTGATGTAACTCTGGGGTAGATTGAATTGTGATCCAGGGGTGGGGAACTTTTGACCTTTCCAGTGCCCTGTGATTGAACAAATGAAGGTACTTTACTTATGTTTGGAAACTAATCTCCATTTGAGAAGAGGGGCTTTGTGGTGGACTAAATGAAGGTACAGCCTAGGAGTAGAGTAGTATTTAGAACAGGGACTTTGTAATTGATTGAATGAATGGAAGGTCCTGGGGTGGGGTAGTACTTGGAGATTATTTAATCACCCTTAGTAAATGCTGTATTTGGAATGATGTCATGTTTTGATTCTCTCTGTTCTTGGTTTGTCACTGAATAAAATGGAGAGCACCTATGCTGGTATTTTGAACCTTGGGAAGTTGCCTTTCCTTGGTATTACATTACAATTGTGTCATTGTTTCAGTCCATGTTCAAAAACCATATCACCCTCTGTTACTTACTCTGACCTGTGATCAATTTTCTAGTTTCATCAGTTATTTTTTTTCTCCATAACCTACCATACATCTGTCTCCTCCTTTCCTCACACATGACCAACACCTTAGTTACAGACCTTAGCATTTCTTGCCTGGTAAAGCCTATTACAATGGTCATACTTCCCTGTCTACAGTCTCTTCCTTCTTCAATCTATCCATCACACAGCTGCCAGATGGATTTTCCTAAATCACAGGTTTGACCATGTCACTCCATACTCAAGAAGCTTCAGTGATTCCTTATTATCTTTATCCAAAATACACAGTCTTCTGTTTGGCATTACATATCCATGAGAATCTGAGCCCAATCCATTAATCAGTGGGCATTTTAATAGGCATTTATATAATGCTTTAACATTTACAAAATACTTTACATATATTATCTCATTTGATTGTCACAACAACTGTATGATTGTAATGGTAATGTAATTTGAATTTGAAGACCCCTTTTTGTATTGGCAAGGTAGCAGGCACTTAGTAATTGATCAAGCTGTTGGGGGAAAAGAGAGCATGAACTCCTGTATTCTGTTACTAACATAATAGGAAGGGGTTCACTGAAACAGGAAGCTAATTCAATGTGTATATAAGGAAAAGCCCCAGGAATGGACAGTCAGAATTTCTTGGGACCAGAATCTGGTGGCAGAGCAGCTACAGAAGAGAAATGAGAATCAAGAACCGAGTCAGAATTCTTGGAGAACTTGTGGTAGCAGAACTTCTTCTGAAGAGGAGCCCAGGAGCCTCCTTCCATATCTGCCCCCCCCCCCCAGACTGTATTAGGTGATTCTGATTTTTTGAATGGACTGCAGAAGACTGAGGAAGTATAACCAGGGTGCAGGGTCTTTGTCTGTTTGTGGCTTGGTTGAGCCTTGAATTCCCAGGGACAGAAATTGTGAAGGATTTGAGATGGACTAGACCCTGTGAACTTCACTGCTGAGCGGGACTTACACAGAGCGCCGAACAAGGAACTGGGAGCTGTCTGCCTTTGAATCCAGGCCACTGTTTGGTGGATTCAGGTGGGAGTTGCCTGCCTCAAGTCAAGATGAAAAGATCTCTCTGTGGGTACTGAGTGGTGATGAAATTGTAGTTTGCTAGTGACCTAGAGGTGGAGGGTCTGTGTATTTTCTAATGATTGTACTTAGTGATTAATGATACTTATTAATTGATTGCAGAATAAGTGACTAATCTGTTAGCTTAGTGTGCCCATCAGTGGAAGGCTTTGACTACTGTACTTTGAGATGATTGTTCTTTGTTCAAAACGTTGTGGCCACTATGGTGGAAACTATGTGACCATTTTAATGATAAACTGTTGTGGATACTATATTTTGATTTTCTGTGATAAGTTGCAATATTGTGAAGGCCGTACCTTGATTCTCTGTGAATGTTTTGCTTTGATTTGTTACTGAATAAATAGTGTTCCCTATACTGTCACACTGGTCACTGGTCACAGTAGCATTCTTCTGGAAAGCTGTTCATGCATGGTGTTACATTATGGCATAGTCGGTAGGATTACAAAGTATAGTGCCTCTATTTGTTCCAGGATCCATGGCCATTTGAATTGCAATTGTAAGACAGAGTATCCTGGAGGGGTGGAAGGCATAGTTAGTGTAATGCCATGCACAAGCAGCTTTCCAGAAGAATGCTGCTGTGAACAGCCCTTAAGATTCTGATTACACAGTATAGTGAACATTCTATTTCATAACAAATCAGAGCAAAACATTCACAGAGAATCAAAGTACATCATTCACAATGTTACAACTTATCACAGAAAATCAAAATACAGCATTCACAATGACCACTAAAATGGCAACATAGTTTTCACAAAAGTGGTCACAATAGTTTTCAACAAAGTACAATCATTTAATAACTTAATCATTCAATCATTAGAGTCACAAAAAGCAATAGTTAAAGTTCTCCACTTATGGGGCACACAATTACAAATCAGTCACTATTCAGTCTTCAGTCAATACTCAGTAACCTCTTAAGGGGTAGTGGAAAATACACAGGTCATCCACCCCTTGGTCACAAGTAAATCACAATTGTCTCAATCAGTACACAATATCCAAGTAAAGTCTTCTTTCAGCTTGACTTGAGGCTGGCTATCAGTTTCCATGGTTCTTCTTCCATGGTCCCAGCTCCAGCTGTCACCTGGGTTCAAAGTCAGGCAGCTCCCAGTTCCTTGTCCAGCTCCTTGTCCAATTCTTTGTTCAGTTCCCATTCCATATTGAAGTTCATAGTGTCCAGTCCACCTCAAGTCCTTCACAGTTCCTGTTTCTGGGAAGACAAAGCTTAACAGAGCTACCATAATATTCATATACATTATTCACACAATCATCAATTCACTATCTGCCTGTGAAATCAACTCGGATCCACCAACAAGGTCTGGGAATTCAACACAAATCAACATAGAAATCAACACTGACCCACAAACCAAGGTCCAAGAGGTCAGCACAAATCATCAGCAAAGTCCTAGGACTTCTAAAACCCTCCTCCAGGACTTCTGTAAACATGCAACCAGAAAATCCTCTTTCAGGGCTTCCAGTAAGGTCCCAGGACTTCTGTACAAAGTATCACAAACAAACATCAACACAGACAGAGCAGACAAACAGAGTGCCAGGAAACCACACATATTCTCCTGGACTTTGCCACCACAAGAGTCCTCTTTTCAGCTCCTCCTGTCTCTCTTCCTGGGGCTCTCCTTATATAGTCATTAGCTCCTCCCCAGGAGTTCCCAAGTTCTAGGGTTTACAAGTTGTGGAGTTCACATGTTCTGTTTCTTAAGACTGAAACAAGTTGTTAATTCAATAGCTGAAACAATGTGTTAACTACTTCTGTGCTTGCCATTACAATGATATAGGTCATGCATGGGGAACCTGCTTCAAGACTACATTTTAGGTCCTTGGGTGCTGCTTTTTGACTGAGTCCAAGTTTTACAGAATAAATTATTTTATTAAGGGAATTTATTCTGTGAAGTTTGGATTCTGTCAAAGGGCTGTACTAAAGGGCCACATGTGGCCTTGAGACCCCAGGTTTCCCACTCCTGATATAGGTGCTACTATGATCCTCATTTTATTAATGAAGATAATGAAGCCCAGAGAGGCTCAGTGACTTATGTAGAGTCACACAGCCAGGAAATATTTGAGGTACAATTTGAACTCAGTATATCCTAAATCTAAGTGTCTGGGTAGCTAAATGATTTTCCTCTATGTATTCTTGCTATTCCATGGATATAACCATTCACATCCTGCTTCCATATCTTTGATCAGGCTTCCCAATGTCTGGAATTCACTCACTCCTCATTTTGACCTTGTAGGTATCCTAGCTCGATTCAAGGCTCAAATCAGGGCTAACTCCTAGGTGAGGCCTATTCTGATTCTTCCCAGTTCCTAAAACAGTCTCCCTGCAATGCCTGAATTAATTTATCTTTGCTTTGCACATTCTTTTTACTTAATTTTTTATGTTCATGCTGTTCCTCCCCAAAAAATATAAGCTCCTTGAGGAAAGGTAGAATTACATTTTTGTCTTTGTATTCACAACATATAGAACCACATCTAACACATAATAGGTCTCGCCAAAATTATCAGAATGTAGTTTATATTTAGCAAGTCTCAGGCATTTAAAGTAGGTATGAAATGGGTCTTTATATCTCTTTTTAATAACATGGCATAGGAAAATTAGAAGACCAGGGTTCCAATCTTGGCTTTACCTGATGTGTGACCATGAGAAAATAATTTAATCTATCAGGGTTTCAATTTTTGGATACATAAATTGGCAATGATAGCATTTCCAATAACTATCTAGTGAGATTAATGCAAAGAAAACACTTTATAAACCTTCAGACCCTATATATGGTAGATTATTATACATTTTTAGATCAAACAGAAGGTACAAAGCATGAGCAAGCTAGTGAAACTAATAGTAGTTGACATTTATACAGTTATTTTAGCCTTTGAAAAGTACTGATAGGAATTATCCTGTCAGCTTCACAACAACTTTGTGAGGCAGGTTATCACAAGCATTATTGCCATCATCATCATCATCATCATCATCATCATCATCATTTCCATTTTGAACATCAGAAAACTAAGGTCCAGAGGTTGAATGATTTGTCCTTGGTCTCAAAGTTAAGTGTCAGAGACAGGATTTAAAACTATGTTTTCCTTATTCTAATCCAGGATGCCATCTGCTATATCACAAGCTCATCACTTAATGAATATAAACCACAGACCTTGAATCCATTGTAGTGTGATATTCCTGAATAAACAGATGGATTTCATAACAGCTGAAACACTTATAAACTATATTCTACATTTTTTTGCTTTTTTTTGGAGGGGGGGAACACAGGGCAATTGGGGTTAAGTGAGTTGCCCAAGGTCACAGGGCTAGTAAGAGTTATGTTTCTGAGGATGGATTTGAACTCAGGTCCTTCTGACTTCAGGGTCAGTGCTCTATTCACTGTGTCACCTAACCACCCTTATATTCTACATTTCTGAAGGTACATAGGAAGAATCTTCATATTTGAATTCCAATTTTAATAAAACCAAAAAATTCAAATACAGGTACCACCTTTTTATGAAATATAAGAAAATGTAAGGTAAAAAACAACTTTAAAATGTCTTTAAAAGACTTTTAAAAGACTTTAAAATATTTGGTCTTACCTACATGTCAGCTTTCTGGAAGAAGGGATAGATCACAGAATTTTTTAAAATAATAATTCTTCTGACTAGGTGACTAGCTCAACTCTCAGGCTAGCAGACCTTGAGAATTTCCCCTAATTCTGTTGGAATTTTCTGTTCAGAAGTGTGAGCTTGGCATCTGAGAGGTTAGGGACCTAAATGGATACTGCTCAAAAGTTAAGTTTTTGCTCAAAGAATTATTTTTCTGCTCTATATTCCTACATTGCCAGAACACGATTTGCTAACTTTGCTAAGGTATGTCCTAGAATTGGAACAAGAATGATTTAGGACACATTGGCTTTCCCTTTACCTAAAAGGGGTTAAAAACTCTGTGGCATGTTTTATATCACCCAGAGTCATATTAGTACGTGTGAGAACCTTTTTTTCTAAGTAGAGAGGGAAGAGAAAAGGATATAAGAAAAGAAACAGGCATGAGATACTGAGAAAGTAATAGGAGAAAAGTAAATATAGGGACAGAGAATGTGGGAGAGAAAAAAATATAGGAGAGAGAAGACATCAAAATATAAAAGGGGAGTGAGGAGAGGGGAGAGAGGGAGAGAAAGAAAGAGGGAAAGAAAGGGAGAGAGGGGGAAGAGATGAAAGGAGAGAATGGGGAGAAGGAAAAGAGGGAAGAAAAAAGAAAGATAGTGAGAGATGAGGAAGAAAGAGGAAAAGAGTATGGAAAGAGGGAAGGAGAGAAAGAAGGGAAGAGAGAGAGGGAAGAAAAAATAGGGAAAAGAAAAAGAGTAGGGGGTACTAAATGATGAATCTACTTGGGATATTATAAGATATCTTTTGGTTTACTATGGTTTTTATAGAGGTCAAATTAATATAGATGTATGCTTAGTGGTACAACTTATCACTGAAATAAAGATTACTGTTGAAATTTTTACTAGAAATAATTCTCACTATCAATGTTCCCCCACCAAGTAAGCTAAGGGCTTTGTTCTTCCCTGATTCTTATAGAATACAATACTATGTCCACTAAACCATCTACTGAACCATTTAATAAACTTGCATAAGCACTGTTTATACAGAAGACCTTGTGCTAGGTGTTGGATAAAATGAAGACAAAGCTCCACATCCTTTCCTCTAGGTGTTTATAATTTAATGAAGGAGCAAAAAGTTGATGTATGAGAGAGAAACAAATTCCTGTGGTACAAGATAGCATGGGGTGGGGCACAGAGAACAAGACAAGACATAGTGAGGTAAGGAAATTAGAGTGGAAGAAATCACTTTCATCTGGGGAAAATCAGGGGAAGCTTCATGAAAGAGCAAGTGAATGGACTGATCTTTGAAGCATTTCAACAGAGGGACATTTAGAAGGACAGGTTTTCCAGCACAGGGAGCAGTCTGTCTGTGTGAATACAAGGAAGGTGGAAGAAAGCAGGAAGAAATCTCAGCCGGCAGTCGACTTGGTGGACTCATAGAGCATTTGAAGGAGAATAGTGTGAAATGACCCTGTAAAGGCTGGCTGAAGAGAGATCATGCAGTACCTTATATTCCAAGCTAAGAGGTTTTCATTTTACATACAAACAATGAATAGCCGCTGAAGGTTTTGAAGGAAGTGTAGGAACAAGTTTGGATTTATATATAAGGGAGAATGTTTATGCATCTGTGTAAAAATACTCATTAGGAGGGCAGTAGAGAGTTGTTCAGTCATTTCAGTCGTGTCTGACTCTATGTGACCCCATTTGGGGTTTTCTTGGCAAAGATACTGGAGTGGTTTGCTATTTCCTTCTTCAGCTCATTTTACAGATAAGGAAATTGGGGCAAAAAGGATTAAGTGACTTGCCCAGGGTCACACAAGGTAATATGTGTTGGAGGACAGATTTGAACTCAGGAAGATGAGTCTTCCTAATTCCAGGCCTGGCACTCTATTCACTGTGCTATGTAGCTGCCCTGTATTAGGGTGTAGCACAGTGGAAGGCCAGGATAAGGGGCCACATGATTCTAGGGTAGAGAACAGACCCTTGCTGAAATGACTAGTTGTAGGGTTAAGAATATGGACTGAAAGAATTGAAGCTAGAATAATGATGATGTTCATGGAGAACAGAGAATGATAAAAAAGATAAAAGGCTCTTATGAGGGTCAGCAACTTCAAAAATAATGAGGTAGCAGGGGTGGCCAGGTGGCTCAGTGAGAAAGAGCACCAGCCCCAGTGTCGGGATGACCTGGGGGTCGAATCCGGGCTCAGATACTTAGCACCACACCCAGAAATAACTGGCCGTGTAACCTTGAGCAAGTTATTTACCCCCAATTGCTTTAAAAAATAAAAAAAAATAATGAGGTAGTGGAAGAGTTATCAGACCAAGACATTTTGGTCATAAAGTGGTATTTCAGAGTTTCTGCTTCTGATTTCTCTCTTACCCAATCCATTCTCCACATACCTGTCAAACTGGCATTAATAAAATACAGATGAGACCATGTCACTTCCATACTCAAATATCTTCAATGGCTCCCTATTGTTTGTAGGAGAAAGTACACCATCCTCAGGCTGGCATTTAAAGCCCTTCTTAATATAGATTTATCTACCTTCACAGTCTTATTTTCTAGTCCCTTATTCCCTTCCACATACTCTATGTGCCAGTTAAACTGGCCTTCAAGCTGTTTCCCATACATAGTACTACATCTCTCTGCTCCACATTGTCACAGATGTGGTCATACAAGTCTCTAAGGTAGCCTATTCTCACTTTCACCTTTTAAAATCCCATTATAATGTATCTTCAGGGAAAACCCTGGCTGCAGTGAATGAATCTATGGGTGTGTTTTCAGTGGAGGTATTTTTTATTCTCTCCCTTCATGTGCAGGAAGTTCCCTTCAGTATCAGAAACATTCAATGTGAGTGGAAATTATTTGCATAGCTAACCATGGATTTAGTAAATGATAAAGGACAAAGACCAGCTAATTTTAAGAAGCATCTTATGAGATTAACTACTAGATAAAACAGAAACAGACACACACATATACCCACACAGTAAAATGATCAGTTTATTCTATAATTTTTGAAAGGAAATCAAGAGAAAAAATATATACTCACATAAGGAATAGTATCCAAAGTATCTGTGTTGACAATAATAGGAGCAGGGCTGGCCTAAAAAGGGGGGAAAAAGAAAACACTTAAAATACTGTATCTTCTACTCCAAACAAAGGCTAGGTTGCTCACATTTCTTTCCTACCACATTTAAAATAAAATGCCATGAGAGTGAGAAATAATACTCTCATGAATTTCCCCTCACTTTTTCCAGAGTACTATCACATCCTCTGAGATTTGTGCCATTCTGGAAAAGAGCCATTCTGGGAATTTGAATAACAGATAACATTTTTGACATTTTTCCCCTAACAATAACTGTTTTGCAGCAGAAAATGCAAATGACAAGGAAATTGGTACAATTAAACCATGTCTGACATTTACAAAACTCATCTTTAGTAAACTCATCTTTAGTTCTGGCACTGCTGCCCTTTAAGGGATGTGTACTTAACAAGAAATGTTTTCATGAGTAACTTAATGGATCATTTTGTTTGATGACATCTTTACCTAATTCAATCCTCAACAGGTTGAGCTTTAGCATATGCCAAAGGTTCAGAGTCCATCTTTGCACCTGCTTTTTTTGGTCATGATTTGTACATAACTCTTCTCTCGATCTCTTTCTCTGTCTCTTGCTGTCTCTCTCTTTCTGTGTGTGTGTGTGTGTGTGTGTGTGTGTGTGTATAACTTTTATAATATTTTTCCTGTAATTTTTTTTTCCTTTCTGTCTACTGGAGCCCCCTTACTCACTGTCCAGTAACTCATGGTCTGACCTTACTACTGATCAGCACCCAAACTCTGACATACTCTGGGCTAGTTGGTTCCTCCTTAGATTGCCTTCTCTCCCTCCCTCAATGACAGTGGCTCACCATATTGGTGCCAGACCTAGTACAGACACCTAATAGCTTTAGTCCTACTCCATGAACTCAGGAAGCAAGCTACCAGACTTAGCCTCCTCTGTGTCAGAAACTATAAGTGTATACCACCACATCTGGCACAATAATTTTTACAATAATTTCACTGATATATATTTTTTTCAATGACTTTTTTTTAGTTTTTTTTTGGAGGGCAATTGGGGTTAAGTGATTTGCCCAAGGTCACATGGCTAGGTTTGTGTGTGTGTGTGTGTGTGTGTGTGTGTGTGTGTGTGTGTGTTAAGTGTCTGAGGCTGGATCCGAACCCAGGTCCTCCTGACTCCAGGGCTGGTGCTCTATTCACTGTGCCACCTAGCCACACCAATATAGTTTGTTTTTATTTCACCAATATTTCTTAGTGTATTTGCATCCCCTGCCAGGGAGCCAACTTTTATAACAAATGTACAAAAGAGGGGGAAATAGTTCAGCAAAACTAACCAACATAGCGAAAAAGTCTGATATAATATACAATATTTCACACCCATAGTTCCTGACTTTTGCAAAGCATGTGAGGGAGGTGCCTTCTCATTTCTCTTTGTTGATATTGCCTGTAACTTAACAGTCTTAGCAGGTTGCCTAGGGTAAGTGATATGTTAATTGACTTGCCCTGAATGATACAGCTAGTGTATGTTACAAGCAGCATGTGACCCAAGTCTCTGACTCCAGGACTGACCCTTTAGTCACTGGCCCTGCTGCTCCTGTCTCTGTAGGATATTAAAAAATCAATCTAACATGATCTGAAAGAATACTAGATATGCTATGTGTTTCTTCATGCAAGGTAATATAGAATCTGAGCAAAGCTGATACAGAAGGGCTACAAGCAAAGTTATTAAAAAGTACAAGATGGTAATCTCCATTTGCATCCACAAATCTAGCTTCATGAATATTGAGTAGACAGAGCTTCACTGTCTCATTTATAGCATTTTCATTGGGGAGGAGCTCCACCTACCCCAGTTGATCTCCAATCTCCTATCCAAGTTGTAGATTTCATTTAGATAAAGAAAATCCTCTATCCTTTTGACATATAGGGAATGTCATATAAATCACAGAATGATTGGCAAGGACATAACTTTAGGCACAGATCATTAACTGGGCTTTTTGGAATTAAAATCTTTCCTGTACATATTAACAAGAACTCAAAGTAACAGGGTAGTAGCCTATGAATTTGAATGAATGAATGAACTTGCAGTCAGAAGTGTAAATTGGGGTGTGTCACTTGGGGCAAGTCCTCTGGTCTCACTTTCCTGATTTATAATATAAGGATGATAAACAAAAGGATCTCAATGAAATCTCTTCCTGCTCTGAATTTTGCCTTAGTGTGATACCAGCTGTGTGACCATCAGCCAATTATTTAATTTCTCTAGTCTTCAGTTTGCTCAAATGTACAAATGTGATAGCTGGATTTTATTGTGATCTCCCACTTTCCTTCTAGCCTCAAACTTCTGATCTTCTGCCCATTAATGTACGTGCCACAGCAAAAGTTCATATATGAGTCAAAGAGCAAGTTCATATTTCAGCCAAAGATGTGGAAAATTAGCATTATGTCCCTGAAAGTATTTTCAACTTGGTTTGCTCTGCTAATGATCTATAGTGTGTAGTTAACTGCAGATAGACAAGAGATGTGACATGCTGTACTTCAGCCAAAAGAGACTTATATGGCTCTCAGGGGGCAGAGAATAAAAGAATTCAGCCAGAGGAGATAGAGAAAGGAACAGCAGAATTCTTGGGCAACTTAAAGAGAATAAACTTAATCAGAGAGTGACATAGACTTTTCAGGGAGATTAGCAAGAGGCTTCTAAAAGATTTATTTTCCAAAAATATCTCTCTTGTCACATAACTCTCCTGCTCAAAAACCCACCATAGCTCCCTATTTTCTACAAACAAAAGCCAAATTCTTTATGACTTTCAAAGCTTCCTAGACTATAAATTAAATGAGAGTGAGTACTATGTCCTATCTAAATGTTGTATTTATTCTCCTTGGTACCTAGTACAATTCTTTTTTTACTTATTAAATAGCTGCTACTGTTATTTAGTCTGACTCTAATATACCAATCCATCTTTGATTTCATTTTCTCTGAATGCCTGTTCTGCTCTAGTTGGGCAGTCTCTTTCCCCTTTCTACACTTATCTCCACTTTTATGCCTTTAATCCTTCCAGTCTCAGCAGAAGTCCCACCACCACTCAGAAACCTGCCCTGACAACTTCAGCCCACATCAGGGACCATTTTCCTTTGAAGTGCTATCACACTTTGATTTAGAATGACATAATCTAAAGTTATATGACCATTCTAGAAAGCTTTTCCCCAAGCAAGGTTCCATATACACACTGAGATTATAAACTCTTTATGGGAAGGGAGAAATACTTATTTTGTATTATTCAGAGTGCCCACATAATGTTCTATAAATGCTTATATAACCAATCAATCAATAAGCATTTATTAAGCATTGGCTGTTTTGAGACAATGCACTGGAGGCATAACGGTCAAAAAAGAAATAATCACTACCTCCAAAAAGGTGTGTATATATATATATATTTGCGTATAGATATTTATATATATTATCTATCTCTCTGGGCCAAATCTATGATGTCATATCAACATTTATTTATATCATTTTATTTAGATATCTGTGTATGTCCATGTGTATATAGATATGTGCTGCGCACGTATCTATATACAAGATAAGAATAGGGACTCTGGATGACAAGCTCTAGAGAACTGCCTGAGGCATTGGGAAATTAAATGATTTAGTCAAGGTCACACAGCCAATAGGTGTCAACACTGGACTTGACCAGGTTTTCCTGTTTCCAAGGCTGGTTCTCTATGTACTACATCTTAGTACCTCTGTTACATAAAATGTACACAAAATAAAATAAGGTGATTTTAGGAGCTGGATACATACAACCAGTAGCAAAAGTAATATTTGAACAGAAGTCTCCTCTAAAAGGGGATGGAAGACATATAGAGGCTAAAAAATAATACTAATCAAAGACCAAGCATGGAAGCAGGTAGGCTACACTTTTCACAAATGCAAGGGGCCTGACCCTGGCTGCAATAAAGTTAAAATGAGGTGGAAAAAAAATTAAAGTTAAATTGTAGGTCACATTGAGGCTATTTATAGAAAGTTATACATTACCCATATGGGAGCTGTAAGCCTGGAGGAAATCAGAAGAACATGGATTTTTCAACCCAGAGTGTAAAGTGCATTTTCTATAGGACATAGTGTGCCAGTTGTTCTGTCCCTAAATCTAGGGCTTGTGGTTTTCGAGACAATCTCTATGGGACGTATTCTCTCAATTACAACAACCCAAGTCTCTTATACACAGAGAAAGGAAAGGGAAGCATCTACATAATCAGGAAAGTGCCTGTACTACCAAAAAAGAAGCCACAGGATCAGTTCTTGAAATTCTGAAAGTACTATGAAAATGCTACCTATATTCTTATCCTCATTCCCATCCTCATTATGCTATGGACCTACACAGCTCTGCACAATGAACAGGTTAGGATCTGACTTTTGCTTAAAAAAAATCCACTTTTGTTCAACAAACATTTATTAAGAGACAACTACTCCATGGGTCACCCTATGTTGGGTGTGCAAAAATTAAAAAAAAATTCACATAATCTCTCTCCTTAAGGAGTTTGTCATCTAGCAAGAAGTTTGAGGAAGGGGGTGGAGAAATCAATGTCTTCCTTTGTAGAATGTCTGGGCTGGGTTAGATGATCTTTGGGGTCCTTCCCTAAGTTAGATTCCAGTGCTTCTGGAATCTGCTGATTTGTTTATTTCTCCTTTATTTTACTTTGTTCTCCCTCCTTGTGGGCTCTTCAACTCATGGAATTTGTGAACTAGGGGACAAAAAGGATATACGAAAAATTTACGATAACATACAGAAAAGGTATTAGAGGATGATATAGTCCAGAGATTTCAAATTCCTGCTGCCTGCAATACTCTTGAGAACCAGATTAAAATGTGATTGGCAAATATTTAACAAAAAATAGCAACACAATAAAACATACTTACTACTGTGTTTTAAAATTAAATAATCATGTGGCCAGCAGAGATCCTCATGTATGGATTAGTGACCTCCTTTTTATTTGAGTTTGACACGACTGATATAGCCCATCAAAAAGATCAAAGGGAGAGGTAAGGGAGATTCAAGAGGGGAGAGTCTCCTGTTTCTGACAATGGGAAACAATGTCTGTATCGTCTCTTTGCCTTTCCCTTACATCCTCCCTCCTTGCTTCCCTCCCTCTTTTTTTTCCCTTTTCTCTTTCACACACACACACACACACACACACACACACAGAGTGAAATGGGCAGTGGAAAGAATATTTGACATGGAGTAAAAAACCTAGTTTCTCCTGGTTTTCCAATTTATAGCATAAGCTGAGTAACCCTGGCCAAATCACTTCTCCCCTTCAGTTTTCTCACTTCAAAATGAGGGGCTAGATTGGATTATGTAGAAGATCTGTTTTCTAGCATTCACATACTAGGGTTCCAAAGAGATGGCTTCAGATGCAGAGGCCTCTAGAGAATCACAGAGTCTCAGTTGGGAAGGATTTTCAGAGGCTACTGAAACCAACCCCTTTCTGACTCAATAATGTGTTTTCCCTCACAAAATATTTGTATATTCCCAACAAGTGGTTATACAGTCTTTGCTTGAAGATTTTTAAAAATAAAAACCAGCCCACTCCTCCTAAAAGCAGCCCATTTCATTTTTAATAGCTCTAGTGTTGATCAGTATTCCTTGCATTGAGCTGAAATCCTCTCAGTGATTATCCTCTCTTAAAATATATGAAAAGAGTTATCCATAAGGGTCTATAAGGTTAAATACAAACCATTCTAATTCCATGGTCTCCAGTCTTTTCCAATTCCTGGTTATCCTTTTCTATGATCTTGTCTATACTCCTTCTAAAAACTGGTGCCCCCAACTGACTAGACTATATACTTCCCATATGGTCTGATGAGGACACAGAAAGAGTAAGACAAATCACTAAAAATGTAGAAAAACATATAGTTAAGAGCCATGTTATCAATTTATATATATCAATATGTTGCAGTTTGCAAGATAGCTATATGGGATGTGTCTTTGCAAATATAACCATCTCCAAGTCCCTCAAAGGGGTATACACACAGACATATATGTACTTATAAATGTATGTGTGTATATTTATATAGCATATATATGAAATTATTGTTATTAAGTCATTTCAGTCATGTGTGATTCTTTGTGACCCCATTTGGGATTTTCTTGACAAAGATACTAGAGGGGGTTGCCATTTCTTTCTCCAGCTCATTTTACAGATGAGAAAGCTAAGACAAAGTTAAATGACTTGCCCAGGGTCATACAGTTAGGTAATGTGTGAGGCCAGATTCAAACTCAGTTCTTACTGACTCTAGACCTAGTGCTCTATCCTCTATGCCACCTAGCTACCCTTACATACAAAATATATATGTACACATATCATATTAGTATATAAAATATTCATACATACCTACACTATATATAATAAATATATGAAAATCTGTACATATACATATATCAGACCACAAAATATAGTATTTATATATAACATAAATGTAGGTGTATATATACATATATATATATATCTCACATATACACACACATCACACACATGCCTTTGGTAAGCCTTGGCATAAGGGTCAGAAACACATGATCAACTCCATCCTTTGTCTTGTCTTGTTTGGCCTTTTTGTCAATATAATTATTCATGGTTTCAATTAAGTTTGTAGATGCCACTGAAGTTGGGGAGGGGAAGGGAGAGCTAACCCATTAGGTGACAAAAGTCAGGATTCAGAAATAAAACAAGACTGGAACAAGATGCCTAAACTGATGTACTGAAATTCAGCAGGCATAAATATAAAGGCTTGTATTTAAATTTAAAATCCAACAGTCCCAATGCAGTATGACCCAGGAGGTCTGGGTTCAACAGGGATCACCAATGTGAAATGGCAATCTTATTCTGCATTCATAAAAATATTGAACAGATTTCACCTGGAGTATTATGTCTGGTTCATGGCACCAAGTTTTCAGCATGGCTTTGAGAAAATAGAATGCATCCAGAGGAGAAGAAGGATTTGATTTTAAGAAGTCTCAAAACCCTATCATATGAGCATTTGTTTTTTGGGGGTGAAATTAATTTAGTCCTATAGCTAATAATTTCATACCTTTTTAGAGACAGGTATATGGTGCATGGACAGAGAGCTAGAATTGGAATCAGGAAGACCTAAGGTCAAATTTGACTTACAAGTTGGCTGACACTGGACTAGCCAACTTGCCTGCTTCAGTTTCCTCAAGTCTAAAATGGGGATAATATTAGCAACTACCTCCTCCCAGGTTTGTTGGAAGGATCAAATGAGATTAAAAAATGTGTGAAGTACTTAGCAGGGTGCCTGGCACATAATAACTACTTAGAAATGCTTATTCCTTTTACCTCCAAAATTTAAGAACCCTTAACTCATAGTTGATAGTGCTTTTGAAATTAGTTTATACTGTTTTTACATTTACTTTGTATGTATTTATACATGTATAGCTGTTCCCTCTCCTTCCTACCCATCAGTCAAATATAAGGTTCCTGAGGGCAAGGGCTATTTCCTTCTTATAATACTGGTACCTGACATAAAACTTTGCATATACTTGGTACTTAATGTTTTTTGAATTAAAAGGATCCAGAGTGTAATTTCCTCTTGGTATCTTCATAACCTAACATACATACAAATAAGTGACTCTTAAGAGAAAATTTAGAGAGAATGTTAATTATTTTCTCAAGATCTGTTTTGTGGAAGACGGATTAGAGTTATTCCCAGGAAGATACAGAAGGCAATATAGGAACTATAGTTCTGATGTATAAAGAAGAAGGTATGGGTTCAGAATAAGAAAATTCACTTTGATAAATCAATTTTTCACAATGGGTTTCCAGGAGAGATAGCGAATATCAACAGCAGACTTGCTCCATAAGCATAGAGATGTGTCAGCACAGGGTAAGAAGAGTAAATGCACATTGTCAACATAAATTGGCAGAAGCATCATGGAGATGAGCTGAGTCAAATGGCTCATTCACCATTAACCTCTTTATTATCCTTCATACTTGATCAGGTGCTGGCCTTTCAGCCTTAATCTCTCCTACTTCAACTGATTTCCTACAATCATCTAAAGCTCTCTCAAAAGAAACTCTGGCAGTGATTATCTATCTACTGAGGCATGGGAGGATTTTTCATATATCAGTGGAGGCAATGCCCAGAATAATTAAAGCAGGACCTTTGAAGTAATGAGAAAAATCAATCAACAAACATTTATTAGTCAACTAATTTGTGCCAGGCACTCTCCAAGGTGCTAGTGAAAGAGAAAAAAAAAATGAAATACTACATATCCTCAAAGAACTTCTAATAGGGGACAGAACCTTTCCATATATGAAAGAATAAAGGCAAGATATTTGGGGAATTGGGGTTTGAACTGACAAATGGGAGGAATCAGAAATGGACACATATATTAAATGGTCCTTGTCTCCTCTTTTCTAACTATTGGATTTCCTGGCTTCCTTTAAGACACAGGTCCAGCTAAAGACTGTAGAGTCAAGGGAAAGGGAAAAAAGAGGAAAAAAAATGACTAACTGATAATTCTCTCAATAATCCCAAGATCACATTGGCCTTTTATTTTAAGGAGTTTACTTTTGCTATGGGTACTGGAATAGTTTGGAACAAATGTTAGCTCTATAATTGGAGATACAACTGTATAGACACTGAAGACTCAATCCCCCCAAAAAGACCTAGTGTTCTCATTCTCAAACTACCTTGTATTTAACTGCATTGCATATATGTATTTATTCACTTCAGATTTGTATATATTAATATATTCATTTGTTGTCTTCCCCATTAAAATGTATGGTCTCTGAGGGCAGGAATCATGCCTTTGCCTTTATTTGTATTTCCAGTGCTTAGCACAGGGTCTCGCACATAGTAACTGATAAATCTATGTCCGTTGAATGATTATACTGTCATTTGAAGGAAGTTAAGGATTCAAAGAGCTAGAGATGAGAATGCAATGATTTTAAGGCAAGGCTGACAGCCTGGGCAAGGCTTCAGAGATGGAAGATGAAGTGTCATTTATAACTATACTATTCTAGTAGAAATACTGACTGATCTCATTGATCTTGGCATCTACAGGAGGCTAGGACACTTTTAGGTCTTAGAGGATACTATATCTAGAGCCATGGCGAATTTGTACCACTACTGCTCCTATTATGGGACCAGTTAATGTGGGAGGATTTGATTACTCTTTTATCTTTGCAGCAGAATTTTTGGGTGCCAGTAAGTAAGGATGTTGCTGTTGTAAGTAGTCTGATGGATGCCCAAACTAGGAAGTGGGTTTAGGCCAAAAGGTATAAAGTACAGCACTTGATATGAATAGATCATTTGAAGAATGCTGGCAGAGAGAGAAAGGTTCAAGGGATATACCTGAAGGATGCTGGGATATGTAGAAAGTTAGCATCTGTAACTGTGGTCTGGGGATCTCCTCCCTGTGTTATCCATTGTTAATCTCATTCCTTTGAAGACTTTTTGAGGGAGCATGCTACAGATTTTAAGGTTGGTCTGAGTCATGTTTCTTGTTGCTACTGAGCTCCCACACACTGTGTGTACTAGTCAGGGGAGTAAATGATGGTGAAGGTAAGCTATTAGACTGAGCCCAGTATTGCCTTCCTGCACTATATCACTTGGATTTGCTTCTGGTTCTTGCCATTAGAGTAAGGTGCTCAGGCATATTAGACAGTGTAACCCATTCACTCCTTCCCTGTCCACAAAGGATTGTCCAAACTTTTTTTTAAATTTGAAGCAGATGCTATCATACACTTCAGGGGAGGTTTTTTTTTTTTCATTTTTGGTCCCCATGGTGCCATGCCTGTCTGCCATTCCAGATGTTCAGAGCATTGGTTTCTTTAAAAAAAATACAGAAGGATCCCAGCTGGAAGCAGCTCCTTCTATTTGTAACAGAGGGAGAGCCTTCTGGCAAACTCCACTGTGGGATGTGTGAAAATGGGGTAACCAGAAGATCAGGGACAAAAAAAGAGGAAGCAACAGAATAAAAGGGAAGAAATGGAGACATAGGAGCCCTGGGCAAAACAGGAAGGGGGGGAAAAGAGCAGATGGAGGAAATTACTAACTCAGTATTTGGCTTGAGATTCTTCCTGCAAGGAAGATTTTACAATGAAAGATTTTGCATACCTTGACTTCATGCAGGCTGACAACTTGCAGTTATTCATAAGTCAACAAGAAATGTGCCTGATAAGCCTGAGGAAGGGAAGACAATATCTTCTCCTCTTTGAAGGATTGCCACATAAAAGAGGGATTCAATTACTCTCTGAATGGTTCCAGAGTGAGGGAATTTAGTGTCAGTGGGTTTCAAGGTGGGAGATTCAAGTGAAACATAGAGAACTTGGAAGCCACTAGAGATGTTAAGCAATCCAAGAGGGTGCCTGGAGAAGGACAGTATGCCATGGCAATCTGAATGTTCAATCAGATGTTTGACACTCACCTTTCAGGATGTTGTAAAGAGAATCCCTGCTTCACCTACCTACAGTAGATAAGTATCTAGGATAGGTATCTACCTACAGTAGATAACTCCTAAGGTACCTTCCACCTCTAAGATTCTAGGGTTCTGTGTTTCTAGACCTGTGCTCCTGGTCCCTTTTTGATGTTCAACCTGGGGGTCCTTCACTATAATAATGTCTCCATTGAGAGATGGAAAAATGAAAGTAAATTTCAGATCTTTCCATCTGAGTACCTGAAATAGTTGATCCATATCCACCATGAATAGGTGTCAATGAAAACATTTATTAAATACCTACTGCATGCACAAAACATTATGCTAGGGAGAATTAATGAAAAAAATACCCCTATCCTCATTACTTACAATCTACTTGAAGACATATCAAGCATGCAACAACTAAATAAGTATAAAATGATTTGAGGAGAGAGAGAGAAAATGCTAATACCTGAGACAGTAAATGAGCATGTTAGGGGAAGATTTCATGACATAAGATGCACCTGAGACTAGAATTTTTTTTCCCAACATAAAGTTTTTAGAATACCCAGGAATCTTATTCTAATTAATGAATGTAATAAATTTAAGGAATAAGCATATATTAAGTGCTCACTTTATTCAAGGCTCTGTGCTAAGTATGTTTACAAATACTATCACATGTGATTAACTTTATTTTACTGCATTTAGTGACTCAATTGAATTCAATAAGCTTTTATTAAACAGCTTTGATTTCAAGGGCATTGTGTTTGATATTGCTATACAACTCAAAATCAAAATATTTCTTGCCATCAAGAAGCTTATGTTCTACTGGAAGCTGGGGTAGGGAAGAGAAGACATGTACAGCACTAACTCAATATAATATATAGACAACATAATTTTGGATTAGTAGGGAAAAACAAAACCAACTCAGGGGATCAGAAAGGAGATAACATTTAAAGTGATTTTTGGAGGTAGCTAGGGATTATTTCAAGAGGTGGTAGCAGTGAAGAGAGAGTTGTCCAGGCAGGAGGGACAGCTGCTTCAAAGACATCATGGTGGGAGATGGAGTATCATGGATGGAGAAGAGCAATTAGATCTGTCTGGCTGAAACATAAAAGGCATGAGGAGGGGGAGTTAATGTAAAATCAATATGCAAAGACATGTTGGAGTTCGATTACAAAGGGCTTTAAACACCACACAAAAATGGTTGATTTTACTGGAGTCAATAGGAAACCACTGAAAATTCTTGAACAAGAAAATATTGAGCTCAGACCCACCCTTTAGCATACCATTTTGGAAGCTATGAGTATGAAAAAGGGTGAGGATGGTTGTAGGATGACCTCTTAGGGAGCCATTGCAATAGTGCAGACAAGAGCTATGGAGGGCTTCATCAAGCAGGGAAAGAAGAGAATGGGCATGAGAAATATTGGAGAGATAAAATTAACAAAACTTGGAAATAAAATTTATGAGAAGTGAGGAAAAATAAAGACTCAAAGATGATTCTACGATTATAAGCCTAGGCACCTGGAAGAATTATAGAACCATAGATAGAAATAAGAGAGTTTGAAAGAAGGAAGGGTGGGTTTCAGGGAAAATACAGAAATTTCTGCTTTTTACATGTTGCGATGGTAATACCTATGGCATATATAAATTCAAGTGTAATCTGGGTAGAGCTGATATTTTGCGAATGGATGAGGATAAGAGCAGAGAAACAGAAGATGTTCTCGGCCTAAGTATTGTTTATGTGTGCAGATAGGAACTGGAACATAGATGCTGATACAGCAAAGGGGCTGAGAAGGAATAATCAGATAGATAAGAGGAAAGCCAGGAGAGTAGTATCACAAAAACCCAAGGAGAAGAGAGTGTCTAGGACGACAGGTTCAAGGTCAATTCAGAGATTTCAAGGATTAAAGCTGAAGAAAAAAAAAGTTTGTTTGCTAGTCATCTGAAAGATAAAATGTAACGATGTGGAAAGGACTGCCATAGAAGGAATTGTGAAGGAACACCCAACAGAAGGTAAACTGATGAATGAATGATTTAAGTATATAGGGCTAAGGGAGGAAAAAAACAACAGAAGGAGAATGAATGTAATACCTAATCAGAGAGTCAGGAGGACATTTAGAGAACATTTATTCTTACCCCTTCATTTTCCAAAGGAAAAAACTAAGAACCAGTGAGAGGAAGCTGCTCAGACTCACACTGGAAGATAGTGGCAGAGATGGAATTTTAACCTATTTTGCCACCTAGTCCCTAGATACTTTTGATTTCATGTGACTTTAGACTCCAGAATGAGGCACAGAATAGAAACATAAAAACTAGAGTAAGGTCATGGCCTGTCCTTGTGAGATCACAGTCAAAGTCCTGAGTTTGATGACCAGGAGAGTGAAAGAATGTGAAACAATATCATATGGGGGCTGAAATAAGGACCTGTGGATATTTCCTGAAGAGAAGATAGGGTAAAGGGAAGATCATGAGACTTGTCTTCAAATATTTAAAGAGTTGGCATATGTATTATAATTATCTGTTGCCAGAGTTGGGAGTTTAATCATGGTCTCATAACTACAAGTCTAGATCTTTTATTACTATTACTATACCATTCTGGCTATTATTAATAATAATAGCATCATATATCCCACAGTGCCTAGGATACCACTGCTCTAAATCTAGAAGCTTGTCAATGTTTATTGAATGGGTGTTTCAAATTCTATTACTAAATTTTGAAATCTCTCTCAATTTTTTTCAAAGAAATTTAAAATATCCACTCAAATCTTTCTCCCTTTCCACAAACATATGCCCAATTGTCAAACAAGACAATGCTACCTGCCTGTTAACCTTCTAAGAATTCAGAAGAGTGACAAAATAACATGTTAAACAGATGCAAACTTCTCTATGAAATGTAAGGTTATTTTTATTATTACATTTAGTTTTGTACTCCTGAAAGCAACTAGGTGAAGTGAAGGGTAGAGCTTTGGCCCTGGAATCTGAAAGATTGAATTCACATCTAGCCTCAGATAGCTGTGTGGTTTGGTGTCTGTAACCCACTGTCTAAATCACTTTCTTCCTGTAAATAAAGATAATAATAGCATTTACCACCTAGGATTATTGTGAGGATAAAATGAGATAATATTTGTAAAGTGTTTTGCAAGCCTTAAAGTCAGATATAAATGCTAGGTTCTATTCCAGCACTTTTTTCTATCTCAGTTAGACAGATCCTACTTCACAACCAAAACTATCCCTTTCATCCAGTTCAACCTTCTCAGAGTCACAGTATCAAAGCTCTAGAGCTGAAAGGGCACTTTAAGATCATTAATGCAACTCATAATTTTTTTTTTGCCTTTTTTTTGGAGGGCAATTGGGGTTAAGTGACTTGCCCAAGGTCACACAGCTAGGTTTTTGTGTTAAGTGTCTTGAGCCAAATTTGAATTCAGGTCCTCCTGACTCTGGGGCCGGTGCTCTATTCACTGTGCCACCTAGCCACTCCACCAACACACAATTTTTAAAGATGAGGAAAACCTCATCTGTGCTGGTTTTAAAGCTGAAACAAGGGTCTAGGGAAAGGAACCTGGACTTCCTAGAGACCACAGAGGTTAATTGATTTGCCCAAGGTCACAGAAATTCTAAGTGTCAGAACAAGGATCTTAAACCTAGTTCACTGAATCCAAAATACTTTCTGCAGTATCACTTCTGGCCCCTAAATCCCTAATCAAGGATAGGAGAGGGTGACTTGTCAAGTTCACAGCAATATTGACAAATATGACCCTCAAAGCCAGATTGTCTGACCCCTCTCCCAACACTCATCAAATTAGGCCACCCTTCTTCATTTGGACAGGAGAAGGAAATTTATATTCTAATCACACTTAGAAAAAAATGTAGTCTCTGAATTATTTTCAGAGACTACAAGTCCAGCACTCTTGTTACTATTGAATTTTGGTTATTATAATTTTTTTAATCTCCCATAATACTTAGAACATTAGAGCTCTGTGTATAGAAGCTGGTTAGTGTTTGTTGAACGAGTGTTTTAAAGTTTGCTGTGGAATTCTGAAATTCTCCCATCTCTTCATATCCATTCAATGTCTTTATATCCTATTGACTTTGCACTTTTTTCTTTCCTTCTTTACCCCAATCTCTACAGCAAAAGAAATCTCTTAAAATAAAGGATTCATGTGATTTGGGATTGTTGAGATAGCACCATCATTCAGCTGCTTCTTTTCCTCCCTACCTAGGATCTTGGACTAGAACAGAGCTTCCTAATTACTGAAAGTTGGCCTCATTTTATTCAACTTAAAAAAAAACATTCTGGGTCATAGTCAAGGAGCTTGGAAAATCTAGTTTTGCTTAATAGCCCAGCTTTGAAGTAGGTGTGTGTCACTAGGGATCTCATTTAATATCACTTCAAATTTCAACAAGTATTTCTTAAGCACTATGAGCTAATGACTGAGGGGGTGAGGGTGGGGATACAGAGACAAATCAAACAAAGATCCTGGATACAGAAAGCTTCAAATCTAATTGAAGTCCACATTTATATTGTTGTTTTGTATGGTTACAACACAACCCACGAACATTCTCTCATCTGTATACATGTTGCTCCCAATAGCCCTCTAAGTGAAGCATTGCAAGTATTAATACACCCATTTTACAGATAAGGAACCAAGGTCATAGAGGAGAAGTGAGTCCCTCAAAATTCCCACAGCTAGTTAAGAGCAGAGCTGGAAATTTGAATCTAGGTTTTCTGTCTGCCAGACAAGTTTTATTTCCACTATACCAAGCCGCCTCTGTTAGGATTAAATCAGAAAGAAAAGGATTGGGGAGAGAAAGCTGAGCTGGCATGGCTACAAGATAAGTGGGTTATGCTTCCTCCTGTTTAACCCTTAAACATCCAGGATGTCCTGGTTACCATGGACAACAGAAATGAAGCAGAGGCCCTGTTCTGGAGGTGGTTAAACATTTGGAGAGTTGTGGTGGTTGTCTAAACATCTTTGTGAGGTGGGCAGGAAAACCAATGAGGAAATTGGAGTTTAGATGCAAATTACCCAAGGTCACACAGCCATTATTTTATTTTTTCAGTTGAAAGTAGGAGGAATTTACATATTATACAAGAAGTAGCAGTGCCAAGATTATAATCTAGGCCTTTTTTTTTTTTTTTGGCAGCTAGATGATGCAATGCACAGAGCTCTGGGTCTGGAGTCAAGAAGACTTGAATTCAAATATAGTCTCAGACATTTACTAACTGTATGACTTAGAGAAGTCACTTAACGTTTGTGTGCCTCAGTTTCTTCAACTGTAAAATAGAGATAATTATAGTATTTACCTCCCAGGGTTATTGTAGAATCAAAGGAGATAATATTTGTAAAATGTTTAGCACAGTGTTTGGCACATAGTAGGCAATTAAGAAATGCTTGTTTCTTTCCTTCCTTTGTTTTGTGACACATGGTGCATTGATAAATCTTGTCCCTATTTGCCTCATTAACACATAGTGGGTAAGGACCTGACCTGTAATTACATGGTATAGGGAACTCCCAGGTGAGCAAATTCCCTCTGACAAAGTAAGTATGCACCTGTTTTATAGCATTCTATTAGAGAGTTTCCTGATGTAATGAGAAGTTATATGATTTGCTCAGGGTCACATGGTTTGTATGTCTCAGAAACCAGGTCGTTTTGATTCTGAGGCTTGTTAACTATCCACTATACCATTGTAGCTCTCATTTAAAGATGTATATGTGTATGTATGTACGCATGCATTCATGTATGTGTATATAGTATATATAGAAATATATACAGACATACATATGCATACATGTATATACATATAAATGTATGCGCACCCAACACATATACACACATGTGTATATGTGTGTTTATGTGCACACACATACATGTGCATATACGTGTCCATGTACACACAAACATGTGTATCATACACATATTCATTTACATAAATATAAATATTATAAATATAGATATACTATGTATAATATAAGGTAATTTGGGGGAGTGGAAGACAATAATAGTATCTGGGAGCTTCACGTACATTCATCACAAGAATGAGGCTATCAATGTATCTTCATAGAAGCTTTTCATTTAATGACTGTCCATTAACATTTTTTCCCCCAAAGTTCTCATGAAACTTTCCATTAGAGGCAGAGAACAGTGGCAGAGAACAATTTGCAACAGTGGACAGTACACTTATACCAATAATAGTCACAGATCTTAGAAAAAGTGAAATAAATTTTGTTATGTAAGCCAGGGCAGAAATTTCTGGACTGGACTTCACAGAGAATTCACCAGAGGCACAAATCTTTAAATGAAGTTTACAGTGTAGAATATTTTCTGCATGGAACATTGTCACATTTTGGAGCTTTCTTTTTAAGTTGAAGGATTGTTTGCTGTGAAAAACTGTCTCTCTTTTTTTTTTTTTCTCCTTTGCCTCAAAAATATTTTAAGCCAGATTCTGCAGTTGCAGGTGGGAGGAATTTACCCACTCTTCAGTAAAGTATATCCGCACCATCACCAGATTCTGATGATTCAACACAAGCATTTCTCAATGAGCAATGCCATTAAACAAATTCCCAATTCTGCACCTGGTGTCCCGTTTTCTGCAGGCTCCAGATGCATTCAGACAGTAATTATGATACCGGCAGTCAACAGAGAGGCAAACTACCCAAATGAATGAAGATAAAAAGAAGAGAAAACAGGCAGATACAAAAACTTAGGCAAATTACAACAGTTCCAAGGTTTCACCTCATGCATACATTGGCAATAATAATAATAATAATAATAACAATAATAATAAAAATACAAGACCTAAGCACTGGAGTGTCTAAAGTAAGACAGGTACTGTTATACATTTTTGGTCAAAGTGTGAAATTATCTAATTGACCTTGAAAACCATTTGGAATCATGAGAAGTCAGAAAACTATCCCTATTCACTTACCCCATGATCTCATTCCTGGTCATGGAGGTGAGAAAAAGTGAGACCTATACCTTCTAACAGTGCTTCTTATGGTAACAAACAAACAAACACTAGAAACAAGGTGTCCATCAATTTAGAAATGGATGAATAAATAATGGTACACAGCTGTAATGAAGGAATGTTATTATTTTCTTGTAGAAAGCAATGGAATTTGAGGAATTCAGAAGAAAATAATATATAGGAAATCCTGCATTATCTGATATAGAATGAAGAACTAGGAGAAAAAATATACATGAAGATTAAAATAATATAAATTCACTAAAACTTAGACAAACTATGATTAATTACATTGACTAATCTCAGTCTCTCTGAGTAGCTAATGAAACACACTTCTTTTCCTCTTAGTCAAGAGGTAGAGGATGATGACTGGATAATGTTCTATGGAGAGTCAACTTGGAGTAGTAGATAGAGAGCTAATTTTGGCATTGAGAAAACATACATTCAAGCTCTATCATTGATTAGATAGACATATAGGTATGTGTATATATATGTATATATGTCTCTATACATATACACATATCTGTATGTATCCATCCATCCATCCATCCATCCATCCATCCATCCATCCATCCATCCATC